>NC_030684.2:13854887-14118559 GCF_000004195.4 Xenopus tropicalis
TCCATTCATTCCTCATTCTCACTGGGTTTATAGTTATGTGTAACTGTCACTGTGTCCGTCTGTCCCTTTCCCATCTCTGCACTGCTGGTTCTGACTCCTGATACAACTTCCCAATATCCATTCATTCCTCTTTCTCACTGGGTTTATAGTTATGTGTAACTGTCACTGTGACTGTCCGTCCCTTCCCTTTTCTACACTGCTGGTTCTGACTCCTGATACAACTCCCGAATATCCATTCATTCCTCATTCTCACTGGGTTTATAGTTATGTTTAACTGTCACAGTGTCTGTCTGTCCCTTTTTCCTTCTCTGCACTGCAGGTTCTGACTCCTGACACAACTCCTGAATATCCATTTATTCCTCATTCTCACTGGGTTTATAGTTATGTGTAACTGTTACTGTGTCTGTCTATCCCGTTCCCTTTCCGAAACTGCTGGTTCTGACTCCTGATACAACGTCCCAATATCCATTCATTCCTCATTCTCACTGGGTTTATAGTTCTGTGTAACTGTCACTGTGTCTGTCGGTCCCTTTCCTTTCTCTGCACTGCTGGTTCTGACTCCTGATAAACTCCCCAATATCCATCATTCCTTATCTCACTGGGTTTATAGTTATGTGTAACTCACTGTGTCTGTCTGTCCCTTTCCGTTCTCTGCACCGCTTGTTCTGACTCCTGATACAAGTTCCCAATATCCATTCATTCCTCATTCTCACTGGGTTTATAGTTATGTGTAACTGTCACTGTGTCTGTCTGTCCCTTTCCCTTCTCTGCACTGCTGGTTCCGACTCCTGATACAACTCCCCAATATCCATTCATTCCTCATTCTCACTGGGTTTATAGTTATGTGTAACTGTCACTGTGTCTGTCTGTCCCTTTCCCTTCTCTGCACTGCTGGTTCCGACTCCTGATATAACTCCCCAATATCCATTCCTTCCTTATTCTCACTGGGTTTATAGTTATGTGTAACTTCACTGTGTCTGTCTGTCCCTTTCTGTTCTCTGCACTGCTGGTTCTGACTGCACTGATACAATGCTCCCCAATATCCATTCCTTGCGCTTTATTCTCCACTTGGGTTATAGTTATTGTGTAACTCACTGTGTCTGTCGTCCCTTTTCCTGTTCTCTGCACTGGCTTGGTTCTGACTCCTGATTACAACTTCCCAATATGCCATTCATTCCTTCATTCTCACTGGCGTTTATAGTTATGTGTAACTGTTCACTGTGTCTGTCTGCTCCCTTTCCCTTCTCTGCCACTGCTGGTTCTTTACTCCTGATGACAACTCCACAATATCAATTTAGTCCTAATGTCTCACTGCGTTTATAGTTATGTGTAACTCTCACTGTGTCTGTCGTGTCCCTTTCCCTTCTCTCACTGCTGTTCTGACTCCTGATACAACTTACTAATCTCCATTCATTCCTCATTCTCACTGAGTTTTAAAGTTATGTGTAACTGTCACTGTGTCTGTCTGTCCCATTCCCTTTCCGGAACTGCTGGTTCTGACTCCTGAACAACTCCCCCCATATCGATTCAGTCCTAATTCTCACTGGGTTTATAGTTATGTGTAACTGTCACTATGTCTGTCTGTCCCTTTCTCTTCTCTGCACTGATGGTTCTGACTCCTGATACAACTTCCCAATATCCATTCATTCCTCATTCTCACTGGGTTTATAGTTATGTGTAACTGTCACTGTGTCTGTCTGTCCCTTTCCCTTCTCTGCACTGCTGGTTCCAACTCCTGATACAACTTCCCAATATCCATTCATTCCTCATTCTCACTGGGTTTATAGTTATGTGTAACTGTCACTGTGTCTGTCTGTCCTTTCCCTTCTCTGCACTGCTGGTTCCTGACTCCTGATAAACTCCCCAATATCCATTCACTCCTCATTCTCACTGGGTTCATAGTTATGTGTAACTGTCACTGTGTCTGTCTGTCCCTTTCCCTTCTCTGCACTGCTGGTTCTGACTCCTGATACAACTTCCCAATATCCATTCATTCCTTATTCTCACTGGGTTTATAGTTATGCGCAACTGTCACTGTGTCTGTCTGTCTCTTTCCCTTCTCTGCACTGCTGGTTCTGACTCCTGATACAACTCCACAATATCAATTTATTCCTTATTCTCACTGGGTTTATAGTTATGTGTAACTCTCACTGTGTCTGTCCGTCCCTTTCCCTTCTCTATACTGCTGGTTCTGACTCCTGATACAACTTCCCAATACCGATTTATTCCTCTTTCTCACTGGGTTTATAGTTATGTGTAACTCACTGTGTCTGTCTGTCCCTTTCCCTTCTCTGCACTGCTGGTCCCGACTCCTGATACAACTCTCCAATATCCATTCAGTCCTCATTCTCACTGGTTTTATAGTTATGTGTAACTGTCACTGTGTCTGTCTGTCCCTTTCCCTTCTCTGCACTGCTGGTTCTGACTCCTGATACAACTTCCCCATATCCATTCATTCCTCATTCTCACTGGGTTTATAGTTATGTTTAACTGTTACTGCGCCTGTCTCTCTGTCCCTTTATGTTCTCTGCACTGCTGGTTCTGACTCCTGATACAACTCCCCAATATCCATTCATTCCTCATTCTCACCGAGTTTATAGTTATGTGTAACTGTCACTGTGTCTGTCTGTCTCTTTCCCTTCTCTGCACTGCTGGTTCCGACTCCTGATACAACTCCCCAATATCGATTCATTCCTCATTCTCACTGGGTTTATAGTTATGTGTAACTGTCACTATGTCTGTCTGTCCCTTTCCCTTCTCTACACTGCTGGTTCTGACTCCTGATACAACTTCCGAATATCCATTAATTCCTCTTTCACACTGGGTTTATAGTTATGTGTAACTGTCACTGTGTCTGTCTGTCCCTTTAACTTCTCTGCACTGCTGGTTCTGACTCCTGATACAACTCCCCAATATCCATTCATTCCTCATTCTCAATGGGTTTATAGTTAAGTGTAACTGTCACGTGTCTCTATGTCCCTTTATGTTGTCTGCACTGCTGGTTCTGACTCCTGATACAACTCCCCAATATCCATTCATTCCTCATTCTCACTGGGTTTATAGTTATGTGTAACTGTCACTATGTCTGTCTGTCCCTTTCCCTTCTCTACACTGCTGGTTCTGACTCCTGATAGAACTTCCCAATATCCATTAGTTCCTTATTCTCATTGGGTTTATAGTTATGTGTAACTGTCACTAAGTCTCTCTGTCCCTTTATGTTCTCTGCACTGCTGGTTCTGACTCCTGATACAACTCCCCAATATCCATTCATTCCTCATTCTCAATGGGTTTATAGTTAAGTGTAACTGTCACGTGTCTCTATGTCCCTTTATGTTGTCTGCACTGCTGGTTCTGACTCCTGATACAACTCCCCAATATCCATTCATTCCTCATTCTCACTGGGTTTATAGTTATGTGTAACTGTCACTGTGTATGTCCCTTTCCCGTCTCTGCACTGCTGGTTCTGACTCCTGATACAACTTCCCAATATCCATTAATTCCTCATTCTCACTGGGTTTATAGATATGAGTAACTCTCACTGTGTGTATCTGTCCCGTTCCCTTTTCTGCACTGTTGGTTCTGACTCCTGATACAACTCCCCAATATCCATTCATTCCTCATTCTCACCGGGTTTATAGTTATGTGTAACTGTCACTGTGTCTGTCTGTCCCTTTCCCTTCTCTACACTGCTGGTTCTGACTCCTGATACAACTTCCGAATATCCATTAATTCCTCATTCTCACCGAGTTTATAGTTATGTGTAACTGTCACTGTGTCTGTCTGTCCCTTTAACTTCTCTGCACTGCTGGTTCTGACTCCTGATAGAACTCCCCAATATCCATTCAGTCCTCATTCTCACTGGGATTATAGTTATGTGTAACTCTCACTGTTTTTGTCTGTCCCTTTCTGTTCTCTGCACTGCTGGTTCCGACTCCTGATACAACTTCCCAATATCCATTCATTCCTCATTCTCACTGGGTTTATAGTTATGTGTAACTCTCACTGTGTCTGTCTCTCCCTTTCCCTTCTCTGCACTGCTGGTTCTGACTCCGGATAAAACTTCCCAAGACCCATAAATTCCTTATTCTCACTGGGTTTTTAGTTATGTGTTACTGTCACTGTGTCTGTCTGTCCCTTTCCCTTTCCGGAACTGCTGGTTCCGACTACTGATACAACTCCACAATATCGATTCAGTCCTCATTCTCACTGGGTTTATAGTTCTGTGTAACTCTCACTGTGTCTGTCCCTTTCCCTTCTCTGCACTGCTGGTTCTGACTCCTGATACAACTCCCCAATATCAATTTATTCCTCATTCTCACTGGGTTTATAGTTATGTGTAACTGTCACTGTGTTTGTCTGTTCCTTTCTCTTCTCTGCACTGCTTGTTCCGACTCCTGATACAACTCCACAATATCGATTCAGTCCTCATTCTCACTGGGTTTATAGTTATGTGTAACTGTCACTGTTTTTCTTTGTCCCTTTCTCTTCTCTGCAGTGCTTGTTCCGACTCCTGATACAACTGCCCAATATCCATTCATTCCTCATTCTCACTGGGTTTATAGTTTTGTGTAACTGTCACTGTGTTTGTCTGTCACTTTCAATTCTCTGCACTGCTGGTTCTGACTCCTGATACAACTTCCGAATATCCATTCATTCCTCATTTTCACTGGGTTTATAGTTATGTGTAACTGTCACTGTGTCTCTCCCTTTCCCTTCTCTGCACTGCTGGTTCTGACTCCTGATACAACTCCACAATATCGATTCAGTCCTCATTCTCACTGGGTTTATAGTTATGTGTAACAGTCACTGTGTCTGTCTGTCCCTTTCCCGTCTCTGCACTGCTGGTTCCGACTCCTGATACAACTCCCCAATATTAATTTATTACTCATTCTCACTGGGTTTATAGTTATGTGTAACTGTCACTGTGTTTTTCTGTCCCTTTCTTTTCTCTGTACTGCTGGTTCTGACTCCTGATCCAACTCCACAATATCGATTCAGTCCTCATTCTCACTGGGATTATAGTTATGTGTAACTGTCACTGTTTTTGTCTGTCCCTTTCTCTTCTCTGCACTACTTGTTCCGACTCCTGATACAACTTCCGAATATCCATTCATTCCTCATTTTCACCTGTCCCGTTCTGTTCTCTGCACTGCTGGTTCTGACTCCTGATAAAACACCTGAATATCTATTCATTCCTCATTCTCACTGGGTTTATAGTTATGTGTAACTGTGACTGTGTCTGTCTGTCCCTTTCTCTTCTTTGTACTGCTGGTTCCGACTCCTGATACAACTCACCAAAATCGATTCGGTCCTAATTCTCACTGGGTTTACAGTTACGTGTAACTGTCACTATGTCTGTCTGTCCCTTTTCTGCACTGCTGGTTCTGACTCCTGATACAACTCCCCAATATCCATTCATTCCTCATTCTCACTGGGTTTATAGTTATGTGTAACTGTCACTGTGTCTGTCCCTTTCCCTTCTCTGCACTGCTGGTTCCGACTCCTGATACAACTTCCCAATATCCATTCAGTCCTCATTCTCACTGGGTTTATAGTTATGTGTAACTGTCACTGTGTCTGTCCCTTTCCCTTCTCTGCACTGCTGGTTCCGACTACTGATACAACTTCCGAATATCCATTCATTCCTCATTCTCACTGGGTTTATAGTTATGTGTAACTGTCACTGTGTCTGTCTGTCTCTTTCCCTTCTCTGCACTGCTGGTTCTGACTCCTGATACAACTTCCCAATATCCATTCAGTCCTCATTCTCACTGGGTTTATAGTTATGTGTAACTGTCACTGTGTCTGTCTGTCCCTTACCATTCTCTGCACTGCTGGTTCTGACTCCTGATACAACTTCCCAATATCCATTCATTCCTCATTCTCACTGGGTTTATAGTTATGTGTAACTCTCACTGTGTCTGTCTGTCTCTTTCCCATCTCTGCACTGCTGGTTCTGATTCCTGATACAACTCCCCAATATCCATTCATTGCTCATTCTCACTGGGTTTATAGTTTTGTGTAACTCTCACTGTTATTGTCTGTCCCTTTCTCTTCTCTGCACTGCTGCTTCTGACTCCTGATACAACTTCCCAATATACATTCATTCCTCATTCACACTGGGTTTATAGTTATGTGTAACTGTCACTGTGCTTGTCTGTCCCTTTCACTTCTCTGCACTGCTTGTTCCGACTCCTGATACAACTCCCCAATATCGATTCAGTCCTTATTCTCACTGGGTTTATAGTTATGTGTAACTATCACTGTTTCTGTCCCTTTCACTTCTTTGCACTGCTGGTTCTGACTCTTGAAAAAATTTCCCAATACCCATTCATTCCTTATTCTCACTGGGTTTATAGTTATGTGTAACTATCACTGTTTCTGTCCCTTTCCCTTCTATGCACTGCTGGTTCTGACTCCTGATACAACTGCCCAATATCCATTCATTCCTCATTCTCACTGGGTTTATAGTTATGTGTAACTGTCACTGTGTCTGTCTGTCCTTTTCAATTCGCTGCACTGCTGGTTCTGACTCCTGATACAACTCCACAATAACGATTCAGTCCTAATTCTCACTGGGTTTATAGTTATGTGTAACTGTCACTGTGTCTGTCTGTCCCTTTCCCATCTATGCACTGCTGGTTCTGACTCCTGATACAACTTCCCAATATTCATTCATTCCTCATTCTCACTGGGTTTATAGTTATGTGTAACTGTCACTGTGTCTGTCTGTCCCTTTCCCTTCCCTGCACTGCTGGTTCTGACACCTGATAAAACTTCCCAATATTCATTCATTCCTCATTCTCACTGGTTTTATAGCTATGTGTAACTGTCACTGTGTCTGTCTCTCACTTTCTCTTCACTGCTGGTTCTGACTCCTGATACAACTCCCCAATATCCATTTAATGCTTATTCTCACTGGGTTTATAGTTATGTGTAACTGTCACTGTGTCTGTCTGTCCCTTTCCCTTCTCTGCACTGCTGGTTCCGACTCCTGATACAACTCCCCAATATCCATTCATTCCTCATTCTCACTGGGTTTATAGTTATGTGTAACTGTAACTGTGTCTGTCTGTCCCTTTCCCTTCTCTATACTGCTGGTTCTGACTCCTGATACAACTCCCCAATATCCATTCATTGCTTATTCTCACTGGGTTTATAGTTATGTGTAACTGTCACTGTGTCTGCCTGTCCCTTTAACTTCTCTGCACTGCTGGTTCTGACTCCTGATACAACTCCCCAATATCAATTCATACCTGATTCTCACTGGGTTTATACTTATGTGTAACTGTCACTATGTTTGTCTGTCCCTTTCCCTTCTCTACACTGCTGGTTCTGACTCCTGATAGAACTTCCCAATATCCATTCGTTCCTTATTCTCACTGGGTTTATAGTTATGTGTAACTGTCACTGTGTCCGTCCATCCCTTTCCCTTCTCCGCACTGCTGGTTCTGACTCCTGATACAAGTTCCCAATATCCATTCATTCCTCATTCTCACTGGGTTTATACTTATGTGTAACTGTCACTATGTCTGTCTGTCCCTTTCCCTTCTCTGCACTGCTGGTTCTGACTCCTGATACAACTTCCCAATATCCATTCATTCCTCTTTCTCACTGGGTTTATAGTTATGTGTAACTGTCACTGTGTCTGTCCGTCCCTTTCCTTCTCTGCACTGCTGGTTCTGACTCCTGATACAACTTCCCAATATCCATTCATTCCTCATTCTCACTGGGTTTATAGTTATGTGTAACTGTCACTGTGTCTGTCTGTCCCTTTCCCTTCTCTGCACTGCTGGTTCTGACTCCTGATACAACTCCTGAATATCCATTTATTCCTCATTCTCACTGGGTTTATAGTTATGTGTAACTGTTACTGTGTCTGTCTATCCCGTTCCCTTTCCGAAACTGCTGGTTCTGACTCCTGATACAACGTCCCAATATCCATTCATTCCTCATTCTCACTGGGTTTATAGTTCTGTGTAACTGTCACTGTGTCTGTCGGTCCCTTTCCTTTCTCTGCACTGCTGGTTCCGACTCCTAATATAACTCCCCAATATCCATTCATTGCTTATTCTCACTGGCTTTATAGTTATGTGTAACTCACTGTGTCTGTCTGTCCCTTTCCGTTCTCTGCACTGCTGGTTCTGACTCCTGATACAAGTTCCCAATATCCATTCATTCCTCATTCTCACTGGGTTTATAGTTATGTGTAACTGTCACTGTGTCTGTCTGTCCCTTTCCCTTCTCAGCACTGCTGGTTCCGACTCCTGATATAACTCCCCAATATCCATTCATTCCTCATTCTCACTGGGTTTATAGTTATGTGTAACTGTCACTGTGTCTGTCTGTCCCTTTCCCTTCTCTGCACTGCTGGTTCCGACTCCTGATATAACTCCCCAATATCCATTCCTTGCTTATTCTCACTGGGTTTATAGTTATGTGTAACTCAATGTGTCTGTCTGTCCCTTTCTGTTCTCTGCACTGCTGGTTCTGACTCCTGATACAACTCCCCAATATCCATTCCTTGCTTATTCTCACTGGGTTTATAGTTATGTGTAACTCACTGTGTCTGTCTGTCCCTTTCTGTTCTCTGCACTGCTGGTTCTGACTCCTGATACAACTTCCCAATATCCATTCATTCCTCATTCTCACTGGGTTTATAGTTATGTGTAACTGTCACTGTGTCTGTCTGTCCCTTTCCCTTCTCTGCACTGCTGGTTCTGACTCCTGATACAACTCCACAATATCAATTTAGTCCTAATTCTCACTGCGTTTATAGTTATGTGTAACTCTCACTGTGTCTGTCTGTCCCTTTCCCTTCTCTGCACTGCTGGTTCTGACTCCTGATACAACTTACTAATCTCCATTCATTCCTCATTCTCACTGAGTTTAAAGTTATGTGTAACTGTCACTGTGTCTGTCTGTCCCATTCCCTTTCCGGAACTGCTGGTTCTGACTCCTGATACAACTCCCCCATATCGATTCAGTCCTAATTCTCACTAGGTTTATAGTTATATGTAACTGTCACTATGTTTGTCTGTCCCTTTCTCTTCTCTGCACTGATGGTTCTGACTCCTGATACAACTTCCCAATATCCATTCATTCCTCATTCTCACTGGGTTTATAGTTATGTGTAACTGTCACTGTGTCTGTCTGTCCCTTTCCCTTCTCTGCACTGCTGGTTCAAACTCCTGATACAACTTCCCAATATCCATTCATTCCTCATTCTCACTGGGTTTATAGTTATGTGTAACTGTCACTGTGTCTGTCTGTCCCTGTCCCTTCTCTGAACTGCTGGTTCTGACTCCTGATAAAACTCCCCAATATCCATTCACTCCTCATTCTCACTGGGTTCATAGTTATGTGTAACTGTCACTGTGTCTGTCTGTCCCTTTCCCTTCTCTGCACTGCTGGTTCTGACTCCTGATACAACTTCCCAATATCCATTCATTCCTTATTCTCACTGGGTTTATAGTTATGCGCAACTGTCACTGTGTCTGTCTGTCTCTTTCCCTTCTCTGCACTGCTGGTTCTGACTCCTGATACAACTCCACAATATCAATTTATTCCTTATTCTCACTGGGTTTATAGTTATGTGTAACTCTCACTGTGTCTGTCCGTCCCTTTCCCTTCTCTATACTGCTGGTTCTGACTCCTGATACAACTTCCCAATACCGATTTATTCCTCTTTCTCACTGGGTTTATAGTTATGTGTAACTCACTGTGTCTGTCTGTCCCTTTCCCTTCTCTGCACTGCTGGTCCCGACTCCTGATACAACTCTCCAATATCCATTCAGTCCTCATTCTCACTGGTTTTATAGTTATGTGTAACTGTCACTGTGTCTGTCTGTCCCTTTCTGTTCTCTGCACTGCTGGTTCCGACTCCTGATACAACTTCCCAATATCCATTCAGTCTTCATTCTCACTGGGTTTATAATTATGTGTAACTGTCACTGTGTCTGTCTGTCCCTTTCCCTTCTCTGCACTGCTGGTTCTGACTCCTGATACAACTCCCCAATATCCATTCATTCCTCATTCTCACCGAGTTTATAGTTATGTGTAACTGTCACTGTGTCTGTCTGTCTCTTTCCCTTCTCTGCACTGCTGGTTCCGACTCCTGATACAACTCCCCAATATCGATTCATTCCTCATTCTCACTGGGTTTATAGTTATGTGTAACTGTCACTATGTCTGTCTGTCCCTTTCCCTTCTCTACACTGCTGGTTCTGACTCCTGATACAACTTCCGAATATCCATTAATTCCTCTTTCACACTGGGTTTATAGTTATGTGTAACTGTCACTGTGTCTGTCTGTCCCTTTAACTTCTCTGCACTGCTGGTTCTGACTCCTGATAGAACTTCCCAATATCCATTCGTTCCTTATTCTCATTGGGTTTATAGTTATGTGTAACTGTCACTAAGTCTCTCTGTCCCTTTATGTTCTCTGCACTGCTGGTTCTGACTCCTGATACAACTCCCCAATATCCATTCATTCCTCATTCTCAATGGGTTTATAGTTAAGTGTAACTGTCACGTGTCTCTATGTCCCTTTATGTTGTCTGCACTGCTGGTTCTGACTCCTGATACAACTCCCCAATATCCATTCATTCCTCATTCTCACTGGGTTTATAGTTATGTGTAACTGTCACTGTGTATGTCCCTTTCCCGTCTCTGCACTGCTGGTTCTGACTCCTGATACAACTTCCCAATATCCATTAATTCCTCATTCTCACTGGGTTTATAGATATGAGTAACTCTCACTGTGTGTATCTGTCCCGTTCCCTTTTCTGCACTGTTGGTTCTGACTCCTGATACAACTCCCCAATATCCATTCATTCCTCATTCTCACCGGGTTTATAGTTATGTGTAACTGTCACTGTGTCTGTCTGTCCCTTTCCCTTCTCTACACTGCTGGTTCTGACTCCTGATACAACTTCCGAATATCCATTAATTCCTCATTCTCACCGAGTTTATAGTTATGTGTAACTGTCACTGTGTCTGTCTGTCCCTTTAACTTCTCTGCACTGCTGGTTCTGACTCCTGATAGAACTCCCCAATATCCATTCAGTCCTCATTCTCACTGGGATTATAGTTATGTGTAACTCTCACTGTTTTTGTCTGTCCCTTTCTGTTCTCTGCACTGCTGGTTCCGACTCCTGATACAACTTCCCAATATCCATTCATTCCTCATTCTCACTGGGTTTATAGTTATGTGTAACTCTCACTGTGTCTGTCTCTCCCTTTCCCTTCTCTGCACTGCTGGTTCTGACTCCGGATAAAACTTCCCAAGACCCATAAATTCCTTATTCTCACTGGGTTTTTAGTTATGTGTTACTGTCACTGTGTCTGTCTGTCCCTTTCCCTTTCCGGAACTGCTGGTTCCGACTACTGATACAACTCCACAATATCGATTCAGTCCTCATTCTCACTGGGTTTATAGTTCTGTGTAACTCTCACTGTGTCTGTCCCTTTCCCTTCTCTGCACTGCTGGTTCTGACTCCTGATACAACTCCCCAATATGCATTCATTCCTCATTCTCACTGGGTTTATAGTTATGTTTAACTGTCATTGTGTCTGTCTGTCCCTTTCTGTTCTCTGCACTGCTGGTTCTGACTGATGATACAACTTCCCAATATCCATTCATTCCTTATTCTCACTGGGTTTATAGTTATGTGTAACTCACTGTGTCTGTCTGTCCATTTCCGTTCTCTGCACTGCTGGTTCTGACTCCTGATACAAGTTCGCAATATCCATTCATTCCTCATTCTCACTAGGTTTATAGTTATGTGTAACTGTCACTGTGTCTGTCTGTCCCTTTCCCTTCTCTGCACTGCTGGTTCTGACTCCTGATACAACTCCCCAATATCCATTCATTCCTTATTCTCATTGGGTTTATAGTTATGTGTAACTGTCACTGTGTCTGTCTGTCCCTTTCTGTTCTCTGCACTGCTGGTTCTGACTCCTGATACAGCTCAACAATATGCATTCTTTGCTTATTCTCAATGGGTTTATAGTTATGTGTAACTCACTGTGTTTGTCTGTCCCTTTCCTTTCTCTGCACTGCTGGTTCCGACTCCTGATATAACTCCCCAATATCCATTCATTCCTCATTCTCACTGGGTTTATAGTTATGTGTAACTGTCACTGTGTCTGTCTGTCCCATTCCCTTACTGCACTGCTGGTTCTGACTTCTGATACAACTTCCAAAAATCCATTCATTTCTCATTCTCTTTGGGTTTATAGTTATGTGTAACTGTCACTGTGTCTGGCCGTCCCTTTCCCTTCTCTGCACTGCTGGTTCCGACTCCTGATACAACTCCCCAATATCCATTCATTCCTCATTCTCACTGGGTTTATAGTTATGTGTAACTGTCACTGTGTCTATCTGTCCCTTTCCCTTCTCTGCACTGCTGTTTCTGACTCCTGATACAACTCCCCAATATCCATTCCTTGCTTATTCTCACTGGGTTTATAGTTATGTGTAACTGTCACTGTGTCTCTGTGTCCCTTTCCCTTCTCTGCACTGCTGGTTCTGATTTCTGATACAACTCCCCAATATCCATTCATTGCTTATTCTCACTGGGTTTATAGTTATGTGTAACTGTAACTGTAACTATCTGTCCCTTTCCCTTTTCTATACTGCTGGTTCCGACTCCTGATACAACTCCCCAATATCCATTCATTCCTCATTCTCACTGGGTTTATAGTTATGTGTAACTGTCATTGTGTCTGTCTGTCCCTTTCTGTTCTCTGCACTGCTGGTTCTGACTCCTGATACAACTCCCCAATATCCATTCACTGCTTATTCTCACTGGGTTTATAGTTATGTGTAACTGTAACTGTGTCTGTCTGTCCCTTTCCCAATCTCTATACTGCTGGTTCCGACTCCTGATACAACTCCCCAATATCCATTCATTCCTCATTTTCACTGGGTTTATAGTTATGTGTAACTCTCACTGTGTCTGTCTGTCCCTTTACCTTCTCTGCACTGCTGGTTCTGACTCCTGATACAACTCCACAATATCGATTCAGTCCTCATTCTCACTGGGATTATAGTTATGTGTAACTCTCACTGTTTCTGTCTGTCCCTTTCTGTTCTCTGCACTGCTGGTTCCGACTCCTGATACAACTCCCCAATATCCATTCATTCCTCATTCTCACTGGGTTTATAGTTATGTGTAACTGTCACTGTGTCTGTCTCTCACTTTCTCTTCTCTGCACTGCTGGTTCTGACTCCTGATACAACTTCCCAATATCCATTCATTCCTCATTCTCACTGGGTTTATAGTTACAGTATGTACTGCCCATCTAAGAGCAAACAAAGCCCATATAAACCTCACTCATCAAAAGGGTACACTTAGGGGTATATTTATCATGCTGTGTAAAAAGTGGAGTAAAACATCCCCGGTGATGTTGTTCATAGCAGCCAATCAGATGCTTTGATTTGGTTTTCTAGCTGTTGAAATCGAATTGCTTATTCGTTGCCCTGGGCTACATCACCGGTAATGCTTCTCTCCACTTTTTACACAGCATGATAATTATACCCCTTAACCTTTAACAGCAGCGCCTGCATTGTTATGTCAATGTGATGAGAGCTGCCTTCCCCCTAGGAAAGTGACAGTTGGTACAGTCCGTTGGTTGCCATTGTGGTGAGAGGTAAGTGTGCATCTCCTCTGATAGATGTTTTGCCTAAAAACCCTTATTTTAGCTAAAAAAGAGGGGCAATAGTTGGGTGACTCCCCCCCCCCAGACTAGGGGATGTTGCTCCTGTCACTGGTTTTAGTGAATTTGGAGAATTTTCCACTAAAATGGGCTTGTTGTCCCCAGTACTGACAGGCTCCTAAGAGTTTTGCCCCTCTGCCCCCGGGTATCTGCCCTGCCCTTATGTACCAACCTGGGTACACAATAAGTACATACAATGTATGTACTGCACATCTAAGGGCAAATAAAGCCCATAAAAATTTGTCATATGATGAGAGCTGCCTTCACTCTAGGAAAGTGACAGTTGGTAGAGTCCATTGGTTGCCATTGTGGGGAGAGGTAAGCAAGCATCTCTCCTGTAGTAGATGTTTTGCCTAAAAACCCTTATTTTAGCTAAAAAAGAGGGGCAATAGTTGGGTGACTCCCCCCCCCAGACTAGGGGATGCTGCTCCTGTCAACGATTTTAGTGAATTTGGAGAATTTTCCCCTAAAATGGGCTTTGCAGGCGCCTTTACTCCTAGCGCTGGTTGGGAGACACAGACCCAAGAGTTTTGCCCCTCTGCCCCCGGGTATCTGCCCTTATGTACCAACCTTAATGTGTAACTGAATGCACTTGCACTTACCATGGACACAGGGCCTGATTTACTATTTCTTACTATTGCAGGGGGTAAATCTAAATCAGTGCTTCTGAAATGATGGTGATGCCCCTTAGGGGAATGGTAACAGCCAATTACTGATTGGTTGCTATTGGCAACTGCAACTTGCATTTAGGCACCTATGTTAGTAAATGAGCCCTAGTACCAATTTAACCCCCTAGGTACCACATGGAATCCCGGCCTGAGTGTCAGTAAGCGTGAGATTTGGGGGGAACACTTTGAATGGGGCCCCTGATCCAATGTTGCACCTTAAAAGGGTAAATGCATTATCCGGGAAGCTGACTTGCCCTTTTTATTCCCGTCTCTATACAGATTGCTGCAGTGAGTGACTGGTTGGCGACTTTGAGCTTCGGCGATTATTCTGATTTTTGGATAGTGATTTTTTTTCTGGTTTCTCCTCAGTTCACCTTTTCCACCCTTAGTGAACGAGCCTAGAGGAGAGCCAGCGCCTATTGAGGGGGCCCCTTAGGGTTCCCCGGCCCTGGGCCGGCCGGCCGGCCCCCCCGGTCCATCTTTTTTTCCAGCACCTGGAGCTCCATTTGAGAGGTAATGTAGCAAATCCAGTTTATGATTTCTCCTACAGCAAGTCTCGCCCGCATGAAAAAATAAATTGTACATAGAACACAGTATTGGGAAATGCTAAAGTGATGTCTTTCATTTTGTCTTCATAGAAACAACATGTTCAAGCGGCTGAAGTGCTGTTTCTCTTGCTTCGGCAAGGTAAGGGCTTCATCTCTTTCTGCTGTAACAGGACATATTTCATTCTGTGGGAAACTTCATGGAGGGGCAAATGGAAAGGGAACACCTAATCACATGACCTGATAGACTGCCCGCAGCTCAGACTAAGGGGCATATTTCATATTTGTGTCGTTTTTCCAATTTTTTTCTTCTTTGACTAAACTGCGGATGTTACTGTATTTATTAAAAAAACACATTTATTAAAAATGTGATCAAAGATCGAAACAACGCGAATACCTAAAATTCGTCATTTTAACATATTTTTTAATGGGTCGCAAAGCTCAAAAAATTCTCGAATAGTTGGAATGTTTCACTATGACAGCTCCCAGTGACTTCTACAGGATCTCGCCAGCAAATGTTCCGGCAATGTACTTGTACTTGTAAATTTATAATAATTAGTCTTCGGGCCCCAGCCAACCCCCAATCCGCCAATTCCCTCCCCCAACTTGCCTCGCTACCCTGCACTGCTAGGTTCACTTGATGTGGGCGGGGATATCACTACCCCGCCCCTATTTGCATCATGCCCTTATCCTGGGTGCCACCCCCTAGCAAACATGCCCCCACCCTGGCCGGTATTAGACATAACAAAAGGTGGAAAGCCTAATTGTGCCCCCAACTATCACTAGTGCTGATTCCGCTTTAGTGTAGGGGATACACAGTGTCATACTTGTGTTTGCACCAAATCCCTCATGTGTCACTCAATACTCACTCCTCCATTTATTGCATTATAGTTTTCCTATTTGTGCATTTATTTTCTCTGATAAAACTTTGTTTCTTCATTACAGAGGAAACGAAAGCGGGCAGATAATTCCACCCCTGAATCTGTCATGGTAAGAACTGGGCAACATCATTTCCTAAACACCATTTTCCTAATTACTTGTGTTATCAAAGCCGTGTTATTTCCTTGCCTATAGATTTCTATGCACAATAACCTTGATGAGGCTACACTATGTACATAGGGGCCCATTTACAGGTATGGGACCCATTATCCAGAATGCTCAGGACCTAGGGTTTTCCGGATAAGGGGTCTTTCCGTAATTCGGATCTCCTAAAGATGGCTAAAACATTATTTAAACAGTAATGAAACCCAGGAGAATTGTTTTGCCTCCAATAAGGATTAATTATATCTTAGTTGGGATCAAGTACAGGTACTGTTTTATTATTACAGAGAAAAGGGAATCATTTAACCATTAAATAAACCCAATAGGGCTGTTCTGCCCCCAATAAGGGGTAATTATATCTTAGTTGGGATCAAGTACAGGTACTGTTTTATTATTACAGAGAAAAGGGAATCATTTAACCATTAAATAAACCCAACAGGGCTGTTCTGCCCCCAATAAGGGGTAATTATATCTTAGTTGGGATCAAGTACAGGTACTGTTTTATTATTACAGAGAAAAGGGAATCATTTAACCATTAAATAAACCCAATAGGGCTGTTCTGCCCCCAATAAGGGGTAATTATATCTTAGTTGGGATCAAGTACAGGTACTGTTTTATTATTACAGAGAAAAGGGAATCATTTAACCATTAAATAAACCCAATAGGGCTGTTCTGCCCCCAATAAGGGGTAATTATATCTTAGTTGGGATCAAGTACAGGTACTGTTTTATTATTACAGAGAAAAGGGAATCATTTAACCATTAAATAAACCCAATAGGGCTGTTCTGCCCCCAATAAGGGGTAATTATATCTTAGTTGGGATCAAGTACAAGGTTCTGTTTTATTATTACAGAGAAAAAGGAAATCATTTTTAAAAATGTGAATGATTTGATTAAAATGGAGTCTATGGGAGATGGGCTTTCTGTAATTCGGAACTTTATGGATTATAGGTTTCCGGATAAGGGGTCCAATACCTGTACTAAGGTTTTCTGAGAAAAGCTTGCAATTTTTTACGGTTTGTTTTTTTGTCACGAAACATTTAAGATAGTTTGGAGTATTTTCTCTAAAAATTAGAGATTTTTTTTTTAAAAAACCATGAACGTATAAAACTTTATATGACTTTTTTTGACTGCCAAAAAGTGTGGCAGGTTTAAGCTGGTACCATGGTTTGGATCTGGCAACGCCGCTTGCCACATGAGTAGCAAATAATTCAATAATAAAACACCAGTCCCTGAATATTACATATTATTGATTTTCACTTCTTTCTAAAAAGCTGAGTTGATTTGACTTTTATTTCTTTACCAGGAACCACCAGAAATCCCCGGCAAAAACACCTGCCAAGTAAGTAGCAAAAAATAAACATACATGAAATGGTTTGGTTTTTGGGAGTTTAGTGAATTTGTTTTGTACAAGGTCATTTTTAGATACTAAACTACAAGTATATACAAGTTATAGTAAGTTGATCGGGTAACTTTATTTCTCTTAGGAGGAGATCCCACAGCCAGGAATGAAGCCGGCCATAGACAACTGCCGGGTAAGCATAAGAGAGGGGAGAGTTGGGGCAAATGAAAATCTCCCTATATTTTATACAAGACTGTATATTAGCTTCTTTATTACAATGAGCAACATCTTTCTCTTACCTTTTCTTTCATCAGGAGACTCCAGAAATCCTGGACATGAACATCTGTCAGGTAAGAAAAAATAATAGGGTCACAATAGAGAAAAACATTTTAAGAGACTATCAAATGTAGATTCACTTTGGGGCGGCAATTTGTTAGGCACTGCTGACTTCAGCGTTGGTGAGTCTGTCCCACCTCCTTATTATGCCCTGTGTTACACAGCAACATACACCTTCTATTTCTCATATATTTATATCAAATAAGACTTTCCCACAACTCTTTGCTTTACTTTGAGCCATGAGAATATGTTTTTACAATCTTTTTTTCTGTCTTAAACAGGAGGAAGAAGTGATTGGGCAGGAGAGCACCGACACCGGCCCCTGCCACTCACAGGTAAGCAGAAAATAACACATGAATAAAAAATATTTATTTTTATCATCTTCTCTGCTGATCTGAGGTTTTCTTTCATAACTAGGAACCCTTGGAACAACATGGAGACCCTCCCATCAACACCTGTGAGGTACGGGGCAAAAAGTTTGCAGGGGTCCCAATGTGTTTTTATTTGAGCTACAGGGTTCATGAATAATATCTGTAAAGGATAATAATCATATTTACCTAACAGTCAGTCTCTGTTACTTAGCGGTCTTCTATCTCGTATAAATTAGAAAATGAAAAAATATGATTGGTTGCTATGATTACATCCACTCATACAATTTAACTCATAGGCTGCCACCACGTGTGTAGATTCTCGGCCTGCGGATAAACACGGGCTGGGAATCCGACCCCATGTCCCTAAATGCTTCTTGATGTGCCGGCGCCCCGAGCCATTGCGCTGCCTTGGGTTTAGGCAAACAGAGTGGATGTTGGTGGGAAACTCCTGAGTATAGCTCCAGCCAACACAATGGCTCCAGGTGCAGGCACGGCAATAAGCTTTTTGGGGTACCGGGGGAAGATATTAAGCCTGAGTTTATGCACAGATCGAGAATCCACCAATCAAATGTGCAAATAAGGGAGCAGGGAGCCACTGGGGCTCTGTACATACTAATGTTGCAAAACTGTATTTATATTTCCCAGGAGTCCCCGATGGAAACTGGCCCCGACACCGGCCAGGAAGAGAGCTCAGACGAGCAACTGAGCCAGGAGGAGGAGGAGGACCTTGAGCAGGTTTGAGCTGAATTTTATATTTTTTCACTCAATATATTATTAGACCATTTTAAACCTATTCGGGCTCCAAGCAGCCCCCAATCAAACCACATCATGCAAACTCTTATGTAGGCCCCATTCCACTCTGAATGTCACAAGTGCTCAGTGGGGCGGTGGGTCACCACTTTTTGCCTCCGTTACAGCCTCTCAGACCTTCCACATCTCTCATTGCCCTTCTAGAACATGCAGACTAAAGCCAAGATGCAGGAAGGCTTCACTATACATAGTCCTGCAATCAGAGCAATGAGGGGTATAAAAGAAAGGACACTGCAAAACATAACAAGCATCAACCCTGCCCCCAAACTCTGCTGTCTCCACTTATTTATGGGCACAAACATATACATTTGGGTGTTGCAGTTCTACTTTAAGATGGAGGGTTGGGTTCATATAACAACAAATAGGAGATATGACAGGAATCTGGCACTAACACCTGCCAGCCTGAAATCTCCAACAGAGAGCGAGTGGGCGCTCAGACCAACGACTGCCCCCGTGTCACATTCCTTGTGCCCCTGACTCATTTCATTTTGGGTTTGGGGCTGTTTATTTACCTCCCGGCACTGATTAAATGTTTCCTATGTGGGGGAAGGGCAACTACCAACACTCTGCACTGGGGCAGTAATCCACAGTAGCCAATCAGATGTTTGCTTTCATAGTTCTACCTGTAGCTGACTGAACAAAGGTAATAGCTTTATGGTTGCTATGGGTTACTGCCCAGGTGCAGTTTTGCCCAGTGTTGATAAATGAGCCCAACTGTATCATGTGCTGGCCTCTGTGGCCATTTCACAATCCTGTGACTGAGTAACGATCTGCCCTACAGATATCACTGCTGATTCCCTGGTGGCCAATGGGGGGGTGAGGCACAAACGGCTTCTGTAGCGCTGGCTTACATATCCCCCTTACCAAATGGGTTTTCCCACTGGGCAACAACTGGCGCCAGGTAACCAATACAAGAATGAAAGGTACCATTACAGGTAGCGGATATTCTGTAGCCCCAGCATTTTATATCTAAAGAACAAGTATTTGTCTGTAGTTTTTACCTTATTTAAACAATTTCTAAAATGTTTCTCTATTTTTTCAGCGCTCAACCGGAAGATTGACCAGGGCAGTACCCTGCCTAGATCTAACTTCCCTTGCCCTGCTCTACACCAGTCCCCTCCCTCCCACCCCTTCCTTCCAATCAAGCCCCACCCTCCAACCCCTTAGATCCAGGCCCCCACTCTCCCACCCCTTCGTTCCACACAAGCCCCCACCCGCCCCCCGCTTTGTTCCAAGCCCCCTCCCTCCCACCCCTTCCTTCCAATCAAGCCCCACCCTCCAACCCCTTAGTTCCAGGCCCCCACTCTACCACCCCTTCGTTCCACACAAGCCCCCACCCGCCCCCCGCTTTGTTCCAAGCCCCCTCCCTCCCACCCCTTCCTTCCAATCAAGCCCCACCCTCCAACCCCTTAGTTCCAGGCCCCCACTCTCCCACCCCTTCGTTCCACACAAGCCCCCACCCGCCCCCCGCTTTGTTCCAAGCCCCCTCCCTCCCATCCCTTCCTTCCAATCAAGCCCCGCCCTCCCACCCCTTAGTTCCAGGCCCCCACTCTCCCACCCCTTCCTTCCACACAAGCCCCCACCCGCCCCCCGCTTTGTTCCAAGCCCCCTACCTCCCACCCCTTCCTTCCAATCAAGCCCCACCCTCCAACCCCTTAGTTCCAGGACCCCACTCTCCCACCCCTTCGTTCCACACAAGCCCCCACCCGCCCCCCGCTTTGTTCAAAGCCCCTTCCCTCCCACCCCTTCCTTCCAATCAAGCCCCACCCTCATGGTGGAGGTGGAGGAGGAGGAGATTTGGTTGTAACTACCAACACTCTGCACTGGGGAGGTAATAAACGGTGGACAATCAGATGTTTGTTTTTCTCCACCGGAAGACTGTTCAGGGCAGTATCCTGCCAACATCTAGCTTCCATTGCCCTCCTCGACACCAGTCCCCTCCCTCCCATCCCTTCCTTCCATACAAGCCCCGCCCTCCAACCCCTTAGTTCCAAGCCCATGCCCTCCCACCCCTTCCTTCAAAGCCCCCGCCCTACCATTCCTTACTTCAAAGCACCCACCTTGCCACCCCTTACTTCCAGGCCCCCACTTTACCATCCCTTCTTTCAACACAAGCCCCCACCCGCCCCCCGCATTGTTTCAGACCGCCGCCCTCCCGCCCCTTCCTTTTAAGCCCCCGCCCTCCAACCCTGTAAACCAAAGCCCCCGCCCCCCCACCAAAGCCCCTGCCCTTCCACCAAAGCCCCTGCTCCCCAGCCCTTTCCAACAAAGCCCCCCCAACAAAAGCCCCCGCCCTTTAAACCAAAGCCCCCGCCCTTTTAACCAAAGCTGCCGCCCCCCTGCACTTTCAACCAAAGCACCAGCCCCCCCCCCACCAAAAGCACTTTCATCCAAAGCACCCGCACCCCTACCAAAGCCCCAGCCCCTTCCACCAAAGCCCCTGCCAACTGCCCCTTCCACAAAAGCCCCAGCCCCTTCCACCAAAGCCCCCACCCGCCTTTTCAACCAAAGCCCCCGCCCCTTCCACCAAAGCCCCTGCCAACAGCCCCTTTCACAAAAGCTCCCGCCCCTTCCACCAAAGCCCCCGCCATAACATATAAAGCCCTGATCCAGGGAGTAAACCCGACTGCCGTTTCTAGGGGTCAGGAAGGAATTTTTACCCTCGGTGCAAATTGGCCCAGTGCCAGGGATTTTTTGCCTTCCTCTGGATCACTGGCTTTTAGGAATGCCCAACCCCCACTAATCTACTTTTAAATAAATCCTGTGCCCACCAACAGGTTTCCCCATAAACATGTGTCTGTGTTTTTCTTGAATCCTTATGGTGACTATTGGGGGGTCTCCTATGCCTCATTCTGCTTAAGGTGACCAATTGAGTAACGGGGTAATTAATACTGCTGGGGGGGCTGATAAAAATGGCAGGTTGGGGTGAAACTGGGCGGTGATTAAATGGGTTAAGATCTCTGCAGGGATTTGAGTGGGTTCTACTGCGGGATATAATTGGTTAATATGTACCTGATGGGGCTGAAAGATACAGGGAGCCATAGATACAGATATAAGGGCACCCTTACTGCTAATATAAGTATTCCTACTGAACTCTAATGCCAACACAATGTATAATGCCCACAGGGCACATAGTCAGTATATACGCAGTGCCAACACCATGTATAATGCCCACAGGGCACATAGTCAGTATATACGCAGTGCCAACACCATGTATAATGCCCACAGGGCACACAGCCAGTATATACGCAGTGCCAACACCATGTATAATGCCCACAGGGCACACAGCCAGTATATACGCAGTGCCAACACCATGTATAATGCCCACAGGGCACACAGCCAGTACATACACAGTGTAAACACCATGTATAATGCCCACAGGGCACACAGCCAGTATATACGCAGTGCCAACACCATGTACAATGCCCACAGGGCACACAGCCAGTATATACGCAGTGCCACACCATGTATAATGCCCACAGGGCACACAGCCAGTATATACGCAGTGTAAACACCATGTATAATGCCCACAGGGCACACAGCCAGTATATACGCAGTGCCAACACCATGTATAATGCCCACAGGGCACACAGCCAGTATATACGCAGTGCCAACACCATGTATAATGTCCACAGGGCACACAGCCAGTATATACGCAGTGTAAAAACCATGTATAATGCCCACAGGGCACACAGCCAGTATATACGCAGTGCCAACACCATGTATAATGCCCACAGGGCACACAGCCAGTATATACGCAGTGCCAACACCATGTATAATGCCCACAGGGCACACAGCCAGTATATACGCAGTGCCAACACCATGTATATTGCCCACAGGACACATAGCCAGTATATACGCAGTGCCAACACCATGTATAATGCCCACAGGGCACACAGCCAGTATATACGCAGCACCAACACCATGTATAATGTCCACAGGGAACACAGCCAGTATATACGCAGTGCCAACACCATATATAATGCCCACAGGGCACATAGCCAGTATATACGCAGCGCTAACACTATGTATAATGCCCACAGGGCACACAGCCAGTATATACGCAGTGCAAACACCATGTATATTGCCCACAGGACACATAGCCAGTATATACGCAGTACCAACACCATGTATAATGCCCACAGGGCACACAGCCAGTATATACGCAGCGCCAACACCACGTATAATGTCCACAGGGAACACAGCCAGTATATACGCAGTGCCAACACCATATATAATGCCCACAGGGCACACAGCCAGTATATACGCAGCGCCAACACCATGTATAATGCCAACAGGGCACATAGCCAGTATATACGCAGTGCCAACACCATGTATAATGCCCACAGGGCACACAGCCAGTATATACGCAGCGCTAACACCATGTATAATGCCCACAGGGCACACAGCCAGTATATACGCAGTGCCAACACCATGTATAATGCCCACAGGGCACACAGCCAGTATATACGCAGCGCCAACACCATGTATAATGCCCACAGGGCACACAGCCAGTATATACGCAGCGCTAACACCATGTATGATGCCTAGTGTGCCATAACCCTTACCAGGGAGTTGGTAGGGGACAGAGGCAGAGGGGGCTTATGAGACACAGCAGGGAGCAAACACACTGCTAAGGGTTAATATAGATGAATTCCTCTCCATACTCACCTGCTGCAGCTCCTCTCTGATCCTCCTCCTCTCCTGCTCATGGTATGTGCCCGCACCCCTATAGTCTGGCCAGAAATGGGCCCCTACCCTGATGTACTGCTCCATTAACTCCACACTTGCCGGTACGATCCCTGGAAAATGAGCAATAAGAACTTCATTAACTTCTCACAAAATACATTAAATACACACGGTGAGAAGCAGCGAGAACCTTATCGCCAAATTAATTAAATACAATGAAAGAAAATGATCTTTGAAACCCCAGATCCTATTACCCTTCAAAAAATCAGGTCTCCTGAAGGCTGCCTTAAGGTTTGCCTGAAGATCTCAGCATGATAGAGTTCAGAAAGGGCTCAGAAATCTTTTGTGCTGCCCAATGTTCTCAGTAGCCCCACCTTGTGGTAGGCAGGAGAATAGCACCCAAGTAGGAGAAACCCTGCTTAGCTCCTATTAGGCCCTATTGGTGCTTTTTTGTTGGTTCAAGAATAAAATGTTAAATGGCAAAGGGGAATTATTTGCTATTTTTTTAATCTCATTCCAAATTTAAAGCCAATGTAACTCCATGCCTTGGGGGGTATGTGGGGTATGAGTATGTGCGGGTATGGGTAAAATGGCAGATGGGGGTTGGGGGGGGAGATAACATTAAGCCCCCCCATACTGAGTAGTAGTGAGGGCACAGGATGCAGATCACAGGCAGGGTTAGGGGGGCACATAGGTTCCCTGCGTTGGTGCATCAGTGAGTTCCGTAAGAGCCCTGGCAGTAACAGCAGTAGGAGAGGGGCTTTATCTGCCCCCCAGCAACCAGCCCCAACATGGCCTCCCCGTTAGTAAGAGCCTGGCAGCGTGGCGGCTGCATTGCCCCTCACAGGCCTGTGTCAGTCTATTGCCCCCAGGGTGACTTGGGGAGCCACAAAGGCAGGAGCAGGTGTTTTTACTTGGTGGGGGGGGGGACATATGGCATATGCCCCTCCATATACCCACTAAAGGTGCCAGTCTCTCCTGTTTTCCCTTCTCTGTGCCCCTCACTCCCCCCTCCCTTCCCCCCTTACATACATGTTCCCTCTGACAGGAATCCCTGCATCTTCTTTCCCCTGCACAGCTCTCTGTCCTGCTGGGTTATTCATCAAAGTTTAAGTCCCGGACAAGCCGTGTGGGGATTGGATGGACCGGGAGGAAGTTCAGACTTCAGCTCCCAGTGTATCCAATCCTCACTGCTGTTAGTGGTGAAGCAAAGATGGGAGGGATGGGGTTGCACTTCCTGTGTATTCTTATTTTGTATTACCTGCACAGCTCTCAGTAACTCAGTGCTGTCCAACTTCTGTGGTACCGAGGACTGGAATTTTTCTGGCCTATATAGATTGTAAGCTCTACGGGTCAGGGACCTCCTTCCTCTTGTGTCCTCGACTCTTAACTTATTTCTGCTGTATTTATCTGTATGTATTATTATACTTTGTATTTATCTATTATCTTATAAACAACCTGTTTGTATTAATGTATTCTACTGTACAGCGCTGCGTACATAAGTAGCGCTTTATAAATAAAGATATACATACATGGTGGAGTGCCGATAATGGAAGCCAGTTTTGACCATTCCCCCTTTTAAAACCACACCCTGTATAACTCAGCCTGCAGCCTTGTGCCTTTATATGGGCACAGAACCCCTCAGTGACTGCTAATATCCTTATCATTTAAAGTAGGGGGTACATTATCCCTTATAATACATGAGTGATACTCAGAGTTCCCTGTATAACTCAGCCTGCAGCCTTGTGCCTTTATATGGGCACAGAACCCCTCAGTAACTTCTAATATCCTTATCATTTACAGTAGGGGGTACATTATCCCTTATAATACATGAGTGATACTCAGAGTTCCCTGTATAACTCAGCCTGCAGCCTTGTGCCTTTATATGGGAACAGAACCCCTCAGTGACTGCTAATATCCTTATCATTTACAGTAGGGGGTACATTATCCCTTATAATACATGAGTGATACTCAGAGTTCCCTGTATTAATCAGCCTGCAGCCTTGTGCCTTTATATGGGCACAGAACCCCTCAGTGACTGCTAATATCCTTATCATTTAAAGTAGGGGGTACATTATCCTTTATAATACATGAGTGATACTCAGAGTTCCCTGTATAACTCAGCCTGCAGCCTTGTGCCTTTATATGGGCACAGAATACCTCAGTGACTGCTAATATCCTTATCATTTACAGTAGGGGGTACATTATCCCTTATAATACATGAGTGATACTCAGAGTTCCCTGTATTAATCAGCCTGCAGCCTTGTGCCTTTATATGGGCACAGAACCCCTCAGTGACTGCTAATATCCTTATCATTTACAGTAGGGGGTACATTATCCCTTATAATAAATGAGTGATACTCAGAGTTCCCTGTATAACTCAGCCTGCAGCCTTGTGCCTTTATATGGGCACAGAATACCTCAGTGACTGCTAATATCCTTATCATTTACAGTAGGGGGTACATTATCCCTTATAATACATGAGTGATACTCAGAGTTCCCTGTATTAATCAGCCTGCAGCCTTGTGCCTTTATATGGGCACATAACCCCTCAGTGACTGCTAATATCCTTATCATTTACAGTAGGGGGTACATTATCCCTTATAATAAATGAGTGATACTCAGAGTTCCCTGTATAACTCAGCCTGCAGCCTTGTGCCTTTATATGGGCACAGAACCCCAGAGTGACTGCTAATATCCTTATCATTTAAAGCAGGGGGTACATTATCCTTTATAATACATGAGTGATACTCAGAGTTCCCTGTATAACTCAGCCTGCAGCCTTGTGCCTTTATATGGGCACAGAATACCTCAGTGACTGCTAATATCCTTATCATTTAAAGTAGGGGGTACATTATCCCTTATAATACATGAGTGATACTCAGAGTTCCCTGTATTAATCAGCCTGCAGCCTTGTGCCTTTATATGGGCACAGAACCCCTCAGTAACTTCTAAAATCCTTATCATTTACAGTAGGGGGTACATTATCCCTTATAATACATGAGTGATACTCAGAGTTCCCTGTATAACTCAGCCTGCAGCCTTGTGCCTTTATATGGGAACAGAACCCCTCAGTGACTGCTAATATCCTTATCATTTACAGTAGGGGGTACATTATCCCTTATAATAAATGAGTGATACTCAGAGTTCCCTGTATAACTCAGCCTGCAGCCTTGTGCCTTTATATGGGCACAGAATACCTCAGTGACTGCTAATATCCTTATCATTTACAGTAGGGGGTACATTATCCCTTATAATACATGAGTGATACTCAGAGTTCCCTGTATTAATCAGCCTGCAGCCTTGTGCCTTAATATGGGCACAGAACCCCTCAGTGACTGCTAATATCCTTATCATTTACAGTAGGGGGTACATTATCCCTTATAATAAATGAGTGATACTCAGAGTTCCCTGTATAACTCAGCCTGCAGCCTTGTGCCTTTATATGGTCACAGAACCCCTCAGTGACTGGTAATATCCTTATCATTTACAGTAGGGGGTACATTATCCCTTATAATACATGAGTGATACTCAGAGTTCCCTGTATAACTCAGCCTGCAGCCTTGTGCCTTTATATGGGCACAGAACCCCTCAGTGACTGCTAATATCCTTATCGTTAACAGTAGGGGGTTCATTATTATGAGATAAGGGGGTCCCTGTACCCAAAAAAGCCTCTTAGGTAGAGGAAAAAAGCACATCCATCTCATCTCTCATCCTGAACTCTTTGTCTTCCGTTCTCATCTTTATCTTTTTTTAATACAGATAAAAATAGTTCTACAAGCACTACTATAAGGTGTATGAGAATAGGCACAAAATATTCATTTTTTCTATCTGCACTGCTGGTTCTGACTCCTGATACAACTCTCCAATATCCATTCATTCCTCATTCTCACTGGGTTTACAGTTATGTGTAACTGTCACTATGTTTGTCTGTCTTTTTCTCTTCTCCTTACAGCTCCCCTGGCATTCCCAGTACCCAGAGGCACAAACAGCCCCCCCCCCCCCCCAGCCCAATAAATAGTGACTGTCTGTGGCACCTTACAGCCCCCCTGGCATTCCCAGTACCCAGAGGCACAAACAGCCCCCCCAGCAACCCAATAAATAGTGACTGTCTGTGGCGCCTTACAGCCCCCCTGGCATTCCCAGTACCCAGAGGAACAAACAGCCCCCCAAGCCCAATAAATAGTGACTGTCTGTGGCACCTTACAGCCCCCCTGGCATTCCCAGTACCCAGAGGCACAAACAGCCCCCCCAGCCTAATAAATAGTGACTGACTGTGGCACCTTACAGCCCCCCTGGCATTCCCAGTACCCAGAGGCACAAACAGCCCCCCAGCCCAATAAATAGTGACTGTCTGTGGCACCTTACAGCGCCCCTGGCATTCCCAGTACCCAGAGGCACAAACAGCCCCCCCAGCAGCCCAATAAATAGTGAGTGTCTATGGCACCTTACAGCCCCCCTGGCATTCCCAGTACCCAGAGGCACAAACAGCCGCCCCCCCCAGCCCAATAAATAGTGACTGTCTGTGGCACCTTACAGCCCCCTGGCATTCCCAGTACCCAGAGGCACAAACAGCCACCCCCCAGCCCAATAAATAGTGACTGTCTGTGGCACCTTACAGCCCCCCTGGCATTCCCAGTACCCAGAGGCACAAACAGCCCCCCCAGCCCAATAAATAGTGACTGTCTGTGGCACCTTACAGCCCCCCTGGCATTCCCAGTACCCAGAGGAACAAACAGCCCCCCAAGCCCAATAAAGAGTGACTGACTGTGGCACCTTACAGCCCCCCTGGCATTCCCATTACCCAGAGGAACAAACCCCCCCCCCAAGCCCAATAAATAGTGACTGTCTGTGGCACCTTACAGCCCCCCTGGCATTCCCAGTACCCAGAGGCACACACAGCCCCCCCAGCAGCCCAATAAATAGTGAGTGTCTATGGCACCTTACAGCCCCCCTGGCATTCCCAGTACCCAGAGGCACAAACAGCCCCCCCAGCAACCCAATAAATAGTGAGTGTCTATGGCACCTTACAGCCCCCCTGGCATTCCCAGTACCCAGAGGCACAAACAGCCGCCCCCCCCCCAGCCCAATAAATAGTGACTGTCTGTGGCACCTTACAGCTCCCCTGGCATTCCCAGTACCCAGAGGAACAAACAGCCCCCCCAGCAGCCCAATAAATAGTGAGTGTCTATGGCACCTTACAGCCCCCCTGGCATTCCCAGTACCCAGAGACACAAGCAGCCCCACCAGCCCAATAAATAGTGACTGTCTGCGGCACCTTACAGCCCCCCTGGCATTCCCAGTACCCAGAGGCACAAACAGCCCCCCCAGCCCTATAAATAGAGACTGTCTGTGGCACCTTACAGCCCCCCTGGCATTCCCAGTACCCAGAGGCACAAACAGCCCCCCAGCCCAATAAATAGTGACTGTCTGTGGCACCTTACAGCGCCCCTGGCATTCCCAGTACCCAGAGGCACAAACAGCCCCCCCAGCAGCCCAATAAATAGTGAGTGTCTATGGCACCTTACAGCCCCCCTGGCATTCCCAGTACCCAGAGGCACAAACAGCCGCCCCCCCCAGCCCAATAAATAGTGACTGTCTGTGGCACCTTACAGCCCCCTGGCATTCCCAGTACCCAGAGGCACAAACAGCCACCCCCCAGCCCAATAAATAGTGACTGTCTGTGGCACCTTACAGCCCCCCTGGCATTCCCAGTACCCAGAGGCACAAACAGCCCCCCCAGCCCAATAAATAGTGACTGTCTGTGGCACCTTACAGCCCCCCTGGCATTCCCAGTACCCAGAGGAACAAACAGCCCCCCAAGCCCAATAAAGAGTGACTGACTGTGGCACCTTACAGCCCCCCTGGCATTCCCATTACCCAGAGGAACAAACCCCCCCCCCAAGCCCAATAAATAGTGACTGTCTGTGGCACCTTACAGCCCCCCTGGCATTCCCAGTACCCAGAGGCACAAACAGCCCCCCCCCCCCCCAGCCCAATAAATATTGACTGTCTGTGGCACCTTACAGCTCCCCTGGCATTCCCAGTACCCAGAGGCACACACAGCCCCCCCAGCAGCCCAATAAATAGTGAGTGTCTATGGCACCTTACAGCCCCCCTGGCATTCCCAGTACCCAGAGGCACAAACAGCCCCCCCAGCAACCCAATAAATAGTGAGTGTCTATGGCACCTTACAGCCCCCCTGGCATTCCCAGTACCCAGAGGCACAAACAGCCGCCCCCCCCAGCCCAATAAATAGTGACTGTCTGTGGCACCTTACAGCTTCCCTGGCATTCCCAGTACCCAGAGGCACAAACAGCCCCCCCAGCAGCCCAATAAATAGTGACTGTCTGCGGCACCTTACAGCCCCCCTGGCATTCCCAGTACCCAGAGGCACAAACAGCCCCCCCAGCCCTATAAATAGAGACTGTCTGTGGCACCTTACAGCCCCCCTGGCATTCCCAGTACCCAGAGGCACAAACAGCCCCCCCAGCCCAATAAATAGTGACTGTCTGTGGCACCTTACAGCCCCCCTGGCATTCCCAGTACCCAGAGGCACAAACAGCCCCCCCAGCCCAATAAATAGTGACTGTCTGTGGCACCTTACAGCCCCCCTGGCATTCCCAGTACCCAGAGGCACAAACAGCCCCCCCAGCCCAATAAATAGTGACTGTCTGTGGCACCTTACAGCCCCCTGGCATTCCCAGTACCCAGAGACGCAAACAGCCCCCCCCAGCCCAATAAATAGTGACTGACTGTGGCACCTTACAGCCCCCCTGGCATTCCCAGTACCCAGAGGCACAAACAGCCCCCCCCCCAGCCAAATAAATAGTGACTGTCTGTGGCCCATTACAGCCCCCCTGGCATTCACAGTACCCAGAGGCACAAAAAGCCCCCCCAGCCCAATAAATAGTGACTGTCTGTGGCCCATTACAGCCCCCCTGGCATTCACAGTACCCAGAGGCACAAACAGCCCCCCCCAGCCCAATAAATAGTGACTGTCTGTGGCCCATTACAGCCCCCCTGGCATTCACAGTACCCAGAGGCACAAAAAGCCCCCCCAGCCCAATAAATAGTGACTGTCTGTGGCACCTTACAGCCCCCCTGGCTTTCCCAGTACCCAGAGGCACAAATAGCCCCCCCCCAGCCCAATAAATAGTGACTGTCTGTGGCACCTTACAGCCCCCCTGGGATTCCCAGGGTTTGAAATGGAGACTGGTTGAAACCAAGCAAAACAGCAGAGCTTACAATTGATCTGACAGTTACACTGAGCTTCACTCCATTTTGAAAATGGCGGGAAAAATATCCTTTTAAAGACAGTCTTTCTTTCCCCAAAAATGGGAAAGTGGCGGTTGAGTTGGAATTTAGGCGGATTTCTGTGAGAAAGTGTTTTCCCACCACTTTTACTGCAAAAAAGGCCTCTCTCCCCTCTGTGACTCCCCCCCCAGAGAATGTTGCTAAATGGAGGATTCATTCCCCCCTACTATAACAGCCCCCCTAGTTATATAGGGCTTGGGGCAAGCAGCAGGCTCTAACCCTGAGTGTTTCAGTCAGTCGGTTAGGATACACCAACCGCCAATATGCAGAAGACAAGATTACGAAGAACCATGTTACAAGTGGGAGGAGGAAGGATAGCGAAGTGGTAGGGCAGGTGCCTTACATCGCCAGGTCTGGAGTTCGATTCCCGCCCTGGGAGCCCGTCCATCAAATTGGAATTGGGTCTCAAAGCTGATGCTGAAGAAATGTAGAAGAGATGTAGCAGAAATGGCATCACAATTGAGCCCAATAGATGGAAGCAGAGGCACCAGGGAGAAGAAGGGAATTGAACTTGAAGGACCATTGGTGTGTGAGGCCCCACCCAGGCCACAGGCGCGTCCTGGCCTTCTCCTTTTGTATTTTCAAGGGCAGCTCATGATTTATGATGCCAGCTATTAAATTGTCCCTGTCACAGTGTCTATGGCAGCTGGAAGCCACTGTCACAGGAAAAATCCCTTTCTTTTTTTTTTTGGTATTTAACTCGTTTATTTTCAAAAAAGATAGTAAAGCTTTACAATATACATTTATAGCCTTTTACATTGGTTTAAGCATTTTTTCTTCAATGTGGCAAATTTCATTGACCGTATTTCACCATTCCTCAATTGTTGGCGGGTTAGTACTTCTCCAGTGTTTAGGAATTAAGGAGCGAGCTGCTATCAGCATTTGGAGGAGGAGGCTATGTTTAGAATATTTTTCCCCCTGGGGCGGGTGTAATAGGATGATTGAGGTTGGAGATAAGTTAAATCGGTTACCAGTGATCTCCTGACATTTTTTGACTAAACTCATCCCAAAATGGTTTTATTTTTTGACATTCAAACCAAATATGTGATAGTGTCCCTGACTTTTCCTCACATCTCCAGCACAAATCTTTAGGTATTAAATTCATTTTATATCGTTTCTCCGGGGTCCTGTACCATCTTGCCAAAAGTTTGTTCAGGTATCGGACCCCTTATCCGGAAACCCGTTATCCAGAAAGCTCCGAATTACGGAAAGCCTGTCTCCCATAGACTCCATTTTAATCACATAATTCAGAATTTTAAAACTGATTTTCTTTTTCTCTGTAGTAATAAAACAGTACCTTGTAATTAATCCCAACTAAGATATAATTACCCCTTATTGGGGGCAGAACAGCCCTATTGGGTTTATTTCATGGTTAAATGATTCCCTTTTCTCTGTAATAATAAAACAGTACCTGTACTTGATCCCAACTAAGATATAATTACTAATCAAGAAAAAATTAATTGAGCAGAAAAACTTAAGTTAAATTCACTAAAAGGTCCTGAATGTTAAATAATATAAATCAACACATAAGTTTTTTAGTGAAAAGAACAAACATTTATTGGCTCAGAAGATTTAACACAAATTCAAAAAAACATAAACCATACTATACCACAGTGGAAAGGAAAACCCAGTGCCTCATGGTACCCACTCTCCTTCCTAACGCGTTTCGCACCATTAGGTGCTTCATCTGATGAAGCACCTAATGGTGCGAAAGGCGTTAGGAAGGAGAGTGGGTACCATGAGGCACTGGGTTTTCCTTTCCACTGTGGTATAGTATGGTTTATGTTTTTTTGAATTTGTGTTAAATCTTCTGAGCCAATAAATGTTTGTTCTTTTCACTATAAAACTTATGTGTTGATTTATATTAAGATATAATTACCCCTTATTGGGGCAGAACAGCCCTATTGGGTTTATTTAATGGTTAAATGATTCCCTTTTCTCTGTAATAATAAAACAGTACCTGTACTTGATCCCAACTAAGATATAATTACCCCTTATTGGGGGCAGAACAGCCCTATTGGGTTTATTTAATGGTTAAATGATTCCCTTTTCTCTGTAATAATAAAACAGTACCTGTACTTGATCCCAACTAAGATATAATTACCCCTTATTGGGGGCAGAACAGCCCTATTGGGTTTATTTAATGGTTAAATGATTCCCTTTTCTCTGTAATAATAAAACAGTACCTGTACTTGATCCCAACTAAGATATAATTACCCCTTATTGGGGGCAGAACAGCCCTATTGGGTTTATTTAATGGTTCAATGATTCCCTTTTCTCTGTAATAATAAAACAGTACCTGTACTTGATCCCAACTAAGATATAATTACCCCTTATTGGGGGCAGAACAGCCCTATTGGGTTTATTTAATGGTTCAATGATTCCCTTTTCTCTGTAATAATAAAACAGTACCTGTACTTGATCCCAACTAAGATATAATTAATCCTTTTTGGATGCAAAACAATCCTATTGGGGTTAATTAATGTTTTATCGATTTTTTAGCAGACTTAAGCTATGGAGATCCAAATTACGGAAAGACCCCTTATCCGGAATACCCTTGGTCCCGAGCATTCTGGATAATGGGTCCTATACCTGTATGAGCTTTCTTGATATTTGTTGCTTATAGAGCATTTTGCTGTTGCTTTAAAGATTGTTTGCCATGTTTCTTCTTCTAGATGGCATTGTAGTTCTTTTTCCAATGCTTTTGTGTATGTGGACAGCTGATTGTATTTCGTTTCTAGTAATAATTTGTATAGACTTGAGATAGCATGGGGAGGCGACGCTTGAGTCTTTCAAGTTCTGATAGTTGCCTGTTGGCTTTTGTCCACTGTTTGTTTGTCTGGAGTAGGTGGGATATCTGTATATCTCTCCATTTGTCCCTTATCGTCCAGTCTTGTTTATTCCTGTGGATAACAGATACAGTATTCTCTGATGGTAGTATTGTCAGAGAAAAAAGGAACCATCTTGTTTTCTGTACTCCATCTTGTTCATATCAATTAATTTAGGAGTGTTTTAAATATGTTTAAAAGTGTTGTTCTGTTAAAACTGTGAAATGCTGATTTTGCCTAATGGAGGGGCCTCCAACGAAAATAGCCCACTCCACACTTTGTACATGCGTCAGAGAGGAGCCTTGGTTCTATTGGCTATAGGGCTCCTCCACCTTTCGTCTGTGTTCAAGAGATAACAAAGTATTGTGTAACTTTAACCATATAAATGTTGGTAGTTAAATGCTTAAAACTTTGAGTAGCATGTTGTAGGGACAACGTCAATGCGTCTGTCTGTCTACTCTTTTCACGTGAAATAAACCACTTCAATCAAACTGACCTATCCAACAGTTTTTCTTTGACAGCTTATGTCGTAGTTGTAGTTGTTTCAGTCCAAAGGGTTAGGGTCTTTAGGTGATATTTTATTCCAGACCACGTTGCTGATTGGTATATCCAGCCATGCTTCTTCCAGTTGTTTCCATTGGACTACTGACTGTAGGCGAGTATATATTCTATTATTCTGGCCAAGATGCAGGCTTGATAGTAGGATATGAAGTCTGGTTGGCCCATGCCACCTGATAGTCTTGTTTTGTAGAGTGTGTTTTTCTGGATCCTGGGTCTGGACCCTGCCTGAAGTTGTTAATTATTTTATTTAATGCTTTGAAAAAGGATCCCGGTAAGTCTATTGGGAGCGTTTGAAACAAATATAGTATCTTTGGTAGAATCGTCATTTTTACAATGTTTATCTTGCCGGTCCATGTAAAGTACTTTCCTGACCAGGTTTTGAGTAGAGATTCAATATTGTTAAGTATTGGTAGGTAGTTATAGGAGTATAGGTTGTGGAGATTTGTAGGTATGTTTGTTCCCAAATATTTGATTTTGTCTGGTTTCCATTTAAAGGTGAAGTTCTGTTTTATTTGTAATTCCAGGTTTGTTGGGAGATGTACAGGGAGTGCCTCCGATTTGTCCATATTTATTTTGTAGTTTGAAAGAGAACCATATGTCCTGCGCTCATTAAGCAAGTTTGGCAAGAATATGTGAGGATTAGTGACCATGAACAGTAAAGGTCCCCATACACGGGCCGACTATAGCTGCCGATATGGGTCCCTTGGACAGATTCGGCAGCTAATCGGCCCGTGTATGGGCAGAACAGAGCGGCCTGGCCGGCCGATATCTGGCCTGAAATTGGCCAGATCTCAATCGGCCAGGTTAGAAAATCCGGTCGGATCGGGGACCGCATCGGCTCGTTGATGCGGTCCCCGAACCGACTGCCCCATAACCACAAATGTATTCTGATCCTTTGGCCCCAGGGTCCCCAGGGGGTAGTTACTTGCTACCCGATATCGCCCACCCGTAGGTGGGGATATCGGGTGAAGATCCGCTCGCTTGGCGACATCACCAAGCGAGCAGATCTTATAGTGTATGGGCACCTTTAGTCATCAGCGAATGCAGATATTTTGTATTCACATTGTCTTATTTTTAGACCTGCTATATTAGGATTCTTTCGAATTGCTACCAATAGGAACTCCATGCAGAATACGTATAATAGAGGGGATAATGGGCACCCCTGTCTAGTCCCGTTTCTTATTTGGAATGTGTCAGAGCGGATCCCATTTACCTTAATTTTGGCTGATGGTAATGAGTATAGTGACATCATTTTACCTTTGAACCATTTCCCCATGCCTAGACTTTCTAGTGCTATTTCAAGGAAGGACCAATCGACCCTGTCAAAGGCCTTCTCTGCATCCGTGGAGAGGAGAAGAGAAGGCCTTTGTAATCTTTGTGCCCATACTATTAAGTTTATAGTTTTCATGGTGTTTTCTTTCCCTTCACGGCCTTGTACAAAGCCCACCGGATCTCTGTGTATCCAGGTTGGTAGAAGGGGCTGCAATCTGTTAGCCAGAATTTTAGTAAAAATTTTTAAATCAATGTTTAGAAGGGAAATCGGTCTATAACTGCTGCATGCTGTGGCGTCTTTTCCTTCTTTGTAAATCACTGATATATGCGCTAGTAGGAATTCTTTATTTAGAGGCTGGTTGGTTCCTATATTGTTTATAAATTTTGTATATACTGGGGTAATTTGTTTTTGTAAAATTTTATAGGATTTGGCTGAGTAGCCATCCGGGCCTGGGGCTTTTTGCAATTTTAAGAGCTTTATTGCTGCCTGGACTTCTTGTTCAGAAAAAGGAGAGTCCAGGGTCTGTAAAGTCTCATGGGGATTCTGGGTAGGGCATTGTCGCTTAAATATTGTTTTATTTTGTTTTTATGGTTAGCTAGTTCTTGTGGACTTTGGTCCGCTGAGATGTTATATAATTTTATATAGTACTGTCTAAATGCTTCGGCTATTTGTTGTGGGATTCATAAATCTCCATGTATCTATGAGTCTCAGTGATTGGATGATATTTAGTCCTTTTTTGAGTTTGGGGTATGGAATAGTTGAGTAACCCTTAGATGTGTCTTGTGGTGGGTTAAGAGGGAGGTTAATGTCTCCTCCTATTATTAATATCCCTTCTCCAAACTCTTTAATTTTATGGGCAATTTGGCTAAGGGTCCGGTTTTGGTTTTTGTTTGGTAAATATATACTCCCAATTGTGCATAATGTATGGTAGAGAAGACCTTTAATAAGTATGAATCTTCCCTCCTTGTCAGTTAGGGTGTCTATTAATTGAAAGTCTATATTTTTACGGAGTGCGACTGCCACTCCTTTGGTTTTCTGGTTTGGGTTGTTGCTATAAAACCATTTGGAGTATATTCCCAGTTTTCCCATGGGGTGGAAGTCACCTTTAAAATGAGTTTCTTGTGTCAGTAATATATCTCTCTGTTTTCTATGCATTAAGCTGGCCATACACGCACCGATAATATAATATTCGGTGCGTGTATGGTATGTCGGCGAGTCGACCGTCATCGCAGGAAGCTGCTGATATCGGCCGACTCGCCGATAGGACCAGTTTGAAAATTTTGATCGGGCGCCTGACCAAAATCTCTCTTCAGTGCTGAATCGGCAGAAGGAGGTAGAAATCCTATTGTTTCAACCTCCTTACCTGCCGATTCAGCCCTGAATGGTGTGTGGCGGATCTGACGATCGGTCGCACGAAACATCGTCAGATCGCCACATGTATGGCCAGCTTTAGGGTTACCAACAGTCTTCTCTTTTCTGGGATGTTTAGCCCATTAACATTTAATGATATGACCTTTAACTTACACATATTAGTAGAAAAATATACGTAATTCTGACATTTTTCAATACCAGGCCCAGGCGACCGCATCTAAGTAACATAGTTAACATCAAACTGCTTGTAACTAAAACCAAAAACAGTGTGTAAAGGTCCCCATACACGGGCCGATAGTAGCTGCCGATATGGGTCCCTTGGACCAATTCGGCAGCTAATCGGCCCATGTATGGGCACTCCCGACAGGCCTGCCCGACCGAGATCTGGCCTGAAATCGGCCAGATCTCGATCGGGCAGGTTAGAAAATCAGGTCGGATCGGGGACCACATCGGCTGGTTGATGCGGTGCCCGAACCGACTTTGCCATTGCCCATTGTTGTAATTCGATCGTTTTCCATCTACGGAGCATTGGATTGATAGTGGAAATCCCCATCTGAATAAAAGCTTTTTTTCCTTTAGCTTGTCTGTTAACGGCTTCAATAATCTCCGTTGCTGGAGTGTGTACCAGGACAAGTCCTGAAGTATGATTATATCAGCGTTGTTGTGTTTGATTACACGTAGTTGCCTGGCTTTTATTAAAATCTCCTCTTTTATTGCAAAACTCGAAAGGCAACAAATAACATCCCGGGGCCTTTCTGTAGGGGGTCCCCTCGGTTTTAGAGCCCTGTGTATACGCTCAATTCCAATCACTGAGTCTGTGGGCTGTTGCAGTACCCAGTTAAATATTGCCACAATTGTAGGTTTCAGCTCTGGGGAATCTCCAACCTCCGGTAAGCCCCTTATTCTAAGGTTGTTTCTCCTCCCTCTATTATCGAGATCATCTATCCGCCGTAATAGGGACTGGATTGTTTTAGTATGTACGGTATTTACCTCAATGAGGGAGTCGATTGAGTTTTCTATCCCTTCGTTTCGGCCTCTGCGGTTCTCACATGTAGCGCCGCGATTTCTGTTTTTATATCTGCCATCTCTTCCTTCAGGGTACCGTATATACTCGAGTATAAGCCGAGTTTTCCAGCACTCAAAATGTGCTAAAAAAGGAATCCTCGGCTTATACTCGAGTATATACGGTAGTTTTGGTAGGTAGTGTTTGTAGATAGCTTATAGCACTGCGGTCTGAAGTTGCGGAGTCCCCATCTGAGTCCTCGGATGGTTCCGCTGCTTGTGTAGGCCTCATGTCGTCACTTCTAGAAGCGTTCTCCTCTTCTGGAGCCACAAGGAAGTTTTTCATTAGACGCTGGGACTCGGTCATTTTGTGGGTCCTCGGGTCTTCTTTTAGGAGATCTTTTAATTTATTGTGCTTTGCCATTCTAGCTGTTATTATCGGTTCACTACTGTAGGAGCACTCGCGGAGCTAAGAGTTAGGCAGCCATCTTGCTCGGCGGTTAACCAAGCCCCCCGGAAAATCCCTTTCTTATCACTGGCAATAAGAAGCCAATTGATAGGTGAGCTGAGCTACAGCGCAGGGCCAATGGGAATTCCAAGCCAAAATCAGCAAGTGCATTTTAGGGTCATTTCTGGAAATCTGATAAGGATACATGGAAATAATCATAGAACAGAAGAATCTACACTGGGGAGCTGATAGGGGAGTAATGGAGATATTTTCTGAGCAGTATAAGTGCCCAGCTGGTATATAATACAGGAGATATACTCTGAGCGCTGTTACCCCCTGCTGGTATATGGTATAGGAGATTAACCCTACTTCTATGCATTATCAGTAACCCTTCAGCCAGTATAGAGTTCAGCCCCACCAGCCCAATAAATAGTGACTGTCTGGGGCACCTTACAGCCCCCCTGGCATTCCCAGTACCCAGAGGAACAAACAGCACCCCCCCCCAGCCCAATAAATAGTGACTATCTGTGGCACCTTACAGCCCCCCTGGCATTCCCAGTACCCAGAGGAACAAACAGCCCCCCCAGCCCAATAAATAGTGACTGTCTGTGGCACCTTACAGCCCCCCTGGCATTCCCAGTACCCAGAGGCACAAACAGCCCCCCCAGCCCAATATATAGTGACTGTCTGTGGCACCTTACAGCCCCCCTGGCATTCCCAGTACCCAGAGGCACAAACAGCCCCCCCAGCAGTCCAATAAATAGTGACTGTCTGTGGCACCTTACAGCCCCCCTGGCATTCCCAGTACCCAGAGGCACAAACAGCCCCCCCAGCCCAATAAATAGTGACTGTCTGTGGCACCTTACAGCCCCCCTGGCATTCCCAGTACCCAGAGGCACAAACAGCCCCCCCAGCAGCCCAATAAATAGTGACTGTCTGGGGCACCTTACAGCCCCCCCCCAGCCCAATAAATAGTGACTGTCTGTGGCACCTTACAGCCCCCCTGGCATTCCCAGTACCCAGAGGCACAAACAGCCCCCCCAGCAGCCCAATAAATAGTGACTGTCTGGGGCACCTTACAGCCCCCCCCCAGCCCAATAAATAGAGACTGTCTGTGGCACCTTACAGTCCCCCTGGCATTCCCAGTACCCAGAGGCACAAACAGCCCCCCCAGCCCAATAAATAGTGACTGTCTGTGGCACCTTACAGCCCCCCTGGCATTCCCAGTACCCAGAGGCACAAACAGCCCCCCAGCAGCCCAATAAATAGTGACTGTCTGGGGCACCTTACAGCCCCCCCCCAGCCCAATAAATAGTGACTGTCTGTGGCACCTTACAGCCCCCCTGGCATTCCCAGTACCCAGAGGAACAAACAGCCCCCCCAGCCCAATAAATAGTGACTGTCTGTGGCACCTTACAGCCCCCCTGGCATTCCCAGTACCCAGAGACGCAAACAGCCCCCCCCCAGCCCAATAAATAGTGACTGACTGTGGCACCTTACAGCCCCCCTGGCATTCCCAGTACCCAGAGGCACAAACAGCCCCCCCCAGCCCAATAAATAGTGACTGTCTGTGGCACCTTACAGCCCCCCTGGCATTCCCAGTACCCAGAGGCACAAACAGCCCCCCCAGCCCAATAAATAGTGACTGTCTGTGGCACCTTACAGCCCCCCTGGCATTCCCAGTACCCAGAGGCACAAACAGCCCCCCCAGCAGCCCAATAAATAGTGAGTGTCTATGGCACCTTACAGCCCCCCTGGCATTCCCAGTACCCAGAGGCACAAACAGCCCCCCCAGCAGCCCAATAAATAGTGAGTGTCTATGGCACCTTACAGCCCCCCTGGCATTCCCAGTACCCAGAGGCACAAACAGCCCCCCAGCAGCCCAATAAATAGTGAGTGTCTGTGGCACCTTACAGCCCCCCTGGCATTCCCAGTACCCAGAGGCACAAACAGCCGCCCCCCCCAGCCCAATAAATAGTGACTGTCTGTGGCACCTTAAAGCTCCCCTGGCATTCCCAGTACCCAGAGGCACAAACAGCCCCCCCCAGCCCAATAAATAGTGACTATCTGTGGCACCTTACAGCCCCCCTGGCATTCCCAGTACCCAGAGGAACAAACAGCCCCCCAAGCCCAATAAAGAGTGACTGACTGTGGCACCTTACAGCCCCCCGGGCATTCCCAGTACCCAGAGGCACAAACAGCCCCCCCCAGCCCAATAAATAGTGACTGTCTGTGGCACCTTACAGAACCCCTGGCATTCCCAGTACCCAGAGGCAGAAAAAGCCCCCCAGCCCAATAAATTGTGACTGTCTGTGGCACCTTACAGCCCCCCTGGCATTCCCAGTACCCAGAGGCAGAAACAGCCCCCCCCCAGCACAATAAATAGTGACTGTCTGTAGCACCTTACAGCCCCCCTGGCATTCCCAGTACCCAGAGGCACAAACAGCCCCCCCCAGCCCAATAAATAGTGACTGTCTGTGGAACCTTACAGCCCCCTGGCATTCCCAGTACCCAGAGGCACAAACAGCCCCCCCGGCCCAATAAATAGTGACTGTCTGTGGCACCTTACAGCCCCCCTGGCATTCCCAGTACCCAGAGGAACAACACCCCCCCCCCCAAGCCCAATAAAGAGTGACTGACTGTGGCACCTTACAGTCCCCCTGGCATTCCCAGTACCCAGAGGCACAAACAGCCCCCCCAGCCCAATAAATAGTGACTGTCTGTGGCACCTTACAGCCCCCCTGGCATTCCCAGTACCCAGAGGAACAACCCCCCCCCAAGCCCAATAAATAGTGACTGTCTGTGGCATCTTACAGCCCCCCTGGCATTCCCAGTACCCAGAGGAACAAACAGCCCCCCCAGCCCAATAAATAGTGACTGTCTGTGGCACCTTCCAGCCCCCCTGGCATTCCCAGTACCCAGAGGCACAAGAAGCCCCCCCCCAGCCCAATAAATAGTGAGTGTCTGTGGCACCTTACAGCCCCCCTGGCATTCCCAGTACCCAGAGGAACAAACAGCCCCCCCAGCCCAATAAATAGTGACTGTCTGTGGCACCTTCCACCCCCCTGGCATTCCCAGTACCCAGAGGCACAAACAGCCCCCCCAGCCCAATAAATAGTGATTGTCTGTGGCACCTTACAGCCCCCCTGGCATTCCCAGTACCCAGAGTAACAAACAGCCCCCCCAGCCCAAAAAATAGTGACTGTCTGTGGCACCTTCCACCCCCCTGGCATTCCCAGTACCCAGAGGAACAAACAGCCCCCCCAGCCCAAAAAATAGTGATTGTCTGTGGCACCTTACAGCCCCCCTGGCATTCCCAGTACCCAGAGTAACAAAAAGGCCCCCCCCAGCCTAATAAATAGTGACTGTCTGTGGCACCTTCCACCCCCCTGGCATTCCCAGTACCCAGAGGAACAAACAGCCCCCCCAGCCCAAAAAATAGTGATTGTCTGTGGCACCTTACAGCCCCCCTGGCATTCCCAGTACCCAGAGTAACAAACAGCCCCCCCAGCCCAAAAAATAGTGATTGTCTGTGGCACCTTACAGCCCCCCTGGCATTCCCAGTACCCAGAGTAACAAACAGCCCCCCCAGCCCAATAAATAGTGACTGTCTGTGGCACCTTCCACCCCCCTGGCATTCCCAGTACCCAGAGGAACAAACAGCCCCCCCAGCCCAAAAAATAGTGATTGTCTGTGGCACCTTCCAGCCCCCCTGGCATTCCGAGTACCCAGAGGAACAAACACCCCCCCCAGCCCAATAAATAGTGACTGTCTGTGGCACCTTAAAGCCCCCCCTGGCATTTCCAGTACCCAGAGACACAAACAGCCCCCCCAGCCCAATAAATAGTGACTGTCTGTGGCACCTTACAGCCCCCCTGGCATTCCCAAGTACCCAGAGGCACAAAACAGCCCCCCCCCCCAGCCTAATAAATAGTGACTGACTGTGGCACCTTACTGCCCCCCTGGCAATCCCAGTACCCAGAGGAACAAACAGCCCCCCAGCCCAATAAATAGTGACTGTCTGTGGCACCTTACAGCCCCCCTGGCATTCCCAGTACCCAGAGGCACAAAAAGCCCCCCCCAGCCCAATAAATAGCGACTGTCTGTGGCACCTTACAGAACCCCTGGCATTCCCAGTACCCAGAGGCAGAAAAAGCCCCCCAGCCCAATAAATTGTGACTGTCTATGGCACCTTACAGCCCCCCTGGCATTCCGAGTACCCAGAGGAACAAACAGCCCCCCCAGCCCAATAAATAGTGACTGTCTGTGGCACCTTCCAGCCCCCCTGGCATTCCCAGTATCCAGAGACACAAACAGCCCCCCCAGCCCAATAAATAGTGACTGTCTGTGGCACCTTACAGCCCCCCTGGCATTCCCAGTACCCAGAGACACAAACAGCCCCCCCAGCCCAATAAATAGTGACTGTCTGTGGCACCTTACAGCCCCCCTGGCATTCCCAGTACCCAGAGGCACAAACAGCCCCCCCCCAGCCCAATAAATAGTGACTGTCTGTGGCACCTTAAAGCCCCCCTGGCATTCCCAGTACCAAGAGGCACAAACAGCCCCCCCAACTAAATAAATAGTGACTGTCTGTGGCACCTTACAGCCCCCCTGGCATTCCCAGTACCCAGAGGAACAAACACCCCCCCCAGCCCAATAAATAGTGACTGTCTGTGGCACCTTACAGCCCCCCTGGCATTCCCAGTACCCAGAGGCACAAACAGCCCCCCCCAGCCTAATAAATAGTGACTGACTGTGGCACCTTACAGCCCCCCTGGCATTCCCAGTACCCAGAGGCACAAACAGCCCCCTCAGCCCAATAAATAGTGACTGTCTGTGGCACCTTACAGCCCCCCTGGTCATTCCAGTACCCAGAGGCCACAAACAGCCCCCCCCCCCCCAGCCCAATAAATAGTGGACTGTCTGTGGCACCTTAAAGCCCCCTGGCATTCCCAGTACCAGAGGCACAAACAGCCCCCCCAGCCCAATAAATAGTGACAGTCTGTGGAACCTTACAGCCCCCCTGGCATTCCCAAGGTAACCCCAGAGGAAGCACACCCCCCCCACCCACCCAATAAATAGTGACTGTCTGTGGCACCCTTACAGCCCCCTGGCATTCCCAGGTACCCAGAGGAACAAACCCCCCCCCCCCAAGCCCAATAAATAGTGACCTGTCCTGTGGCAATCTTACAGCCCCCCCTGGCATTCCCCCCAGTACCCAGAGGCACAAACAGCCCCCCCAGCCCAATAAATAGTGACTGTCTGTGGCACCTTCCAGCCCCCCTGGCATTCCCAGTACCCAGAGGCACAAACAGCCCCCCCCCAGCCCAATAAATAGTGACTGTCTGTGGCACCTTACAGCCACCTTACACCCCCCTGGCATTCCCAGTACCCAGAGGCACAAACAGCCCCCCAGCCCAATAAATAGTGACTGTCTGTGGCACCTTACAGCCCCCCTGGCATTCCCAGTACCCAGTAGGACAAAAGCACCCCCCAGCCCAATAAATAGTGACTGTCTGTGGCACCTTACAGCCCCCTGCATTCCCAGTACCCAGAGGCAGAAACAGCCCCCCAGCCCAATAAATAGTGACTGTCTGTGGCACCTTACAGCCCCCCTGGCATTCCCAGTACCCAGAGGCACAAACAGCCCCCCCAGCCCAATAAATAGTATGACTGTCTGTGGCACCTTACAGCCCCCCTGGCATCCCAGTACCCAGAGCAAAACAGCCCCCCCAGCCCAATAAATAGTGACTGTCTGTGGCACCTTACAGCCCCCCTGGCATTCCCAGTACCCAGAGGACAAACACCCCCCCAGCCCAATAAATAGTGACTGTCTGTGCACCTTACAGCCCCCTGGCATTCCAATACCCAGAGACACAAACACCCCCAGCCCAAATAATATAGACTGTCTGTGGCACCTTACAGCCCCCCTGGCATCCCAGTACCCAGAGGCACAAACAGCCCCCCCCAGCCCAATAAATAGTGGACTGTCGTGGCACCTTACAGCCCCCCTGGCATTCCCAGTACCCAGAGGCAACAAACAGCCCCCCCAGCACCAATAAAATAGTGACTGGTCTGTGGCACCTTACAGCCCCCCTGGCATTCCCAGTACCCAGACACAAACAGCCCCCCCAGCCCAATAAATAGTGACTGCTGTGGACCTTACAGCCCCCTGCATCCCAGTACCCAGAGCACAAAAGCCCCCCAGCCCAAATAAATAGTACTGTCTGTGCACCTTCAGCCCCCCTGGCATTCCCAGTACCAGAGACCAAAACAGCCCCCCCAGCCCAAATAAATAGTGAACTGTCTGTGGCACCTACAGCCCCCCTGCATTCCCATACCCAGAGACAAAACACCCCCCAGCCCCAATAAATAGTGACTGTCTGTGGCACCTTCAGCCCCCCCTGCATTCCCAGTACCCCAGAGGCACAAAAGCCCCCCAGCCAATAAATAGTGACTGTCTGGCACCTTACAGCCCCCTGGCATTCCCAGTACCCAGCAGAACAAACACCCCCCCAGCCCAAATAATAGTGACTGTCTATGGCCACCTTAACAGCCCCCCTGGCATTCCTCAGTACCCAGAGGCAAAACAGCCCCCCCAGCCCAATAAATAGTGACTGTCTGTGCACCTTACAGCCCCCTGGCATTCCCAGTACCCAGAGGCACAAAACAGCCCCCCACCAATAAATAGTGACTGTCTGTGGCACTTACAGCCCCCCTGGCATTCCCAGTACCCAGAGGACAAAACACGCCCCCCCAGCCCAATAAATAGTGACTGCTGTGGCACCTTACAGCCCCCCTGGCATTCCCAGTACCCAGAGCGAAAAACAGCCCCCCCCCAGCCCAATAAATAGTGACTGGTCTGTGGCACCTTAAAGCCCCCTGGCATTCCCAGTACCCAGAGGCACAAAAAACCCCCCCCCAGCCCAATAAATAGAGTGTCTGGCACCTTACAGCCCCCTGGCATTCCCAGTAACAGAGGACAAAACAGCCCCCCAGCCCAATTAAATAGTGACTGTCTGTGCACCTTCCACCCCCCTGGCATTCCCCAGTACCGCAGGGCACAAACAGCCCCCCCAGCCCAATAAAATAGTGACTGTCGTGGCACCTTACAGCCCCCCTGGCATTCCCAGTACCCAGAGCACAAACAAGCCCCCCCCCAGCCAAAAAGTGACTGTGCTGTGCACCTTACAGCCCCCCCGGGCATTCCCAGTACCCAGAGGCACAAACAGCCCCCCCAGCCCAATAAATAGTGACTGTCTGTGGCACCTTAAGCCACCCTGGCATTCCCAGTACCCAGAGAACACAAAGCCCCCCCAGCCCAAATAAATATTGACTGCTGTGGCACCTTACAGCCCCCCTGCATTCCCATACCCAGAACACAAACAGCCCCACCAGCCCAATAAAAATTGACTGTCTGTGGCACCTTACAGACCCCTGGCATTCCCAGTACCCAGAGAGCACACAAACAGCCCCCCAGCCCAATAAATAGTGACTGTCTGTGGCACCCTACCGCCCCGGCATTCCCAGTACCCAGAGGCACAAACAGCCCCCCCAGCCCAATAAATAAGTGACTGTCTGTGGACCTTACAGCCCCCTGGCATTCCCAGTACCAGGCAAAAACACCCCCCAGCCCAAAAAAGTGACTGTCTGTGGCACCTTACAGCCCCTGGCATTCCAGTACCCAGAGGCAACAAAAGCCCCCAGCCCAATAAATATGTTGACTGTCTGTGGCACCTTACAGCCCCCCTGGAATCCAGTACCCAGAGGCACAAACAGCCCCCCAGCCCAATAAATAGTGACTGTCTGTGGCACCTTACAGCCCCCCTGGCATTCCAAGTACCCAGAGGCACAAACCAGCCCCCCAGACCCAATAAATAGTGACTGTCTGTGGCACTTACAGCCCCCTGGCATTCCCAGTACCCAGAGGCAAAACAGCCCCCCCCAGCCCAAAAAAATAGTGACTGCTCTGTGCACTACAGCCCCTGCGATTCCCAGTACCAGAGGCACAAACAGCCCCCCACCAAATAAATAGTGACTGTCTGTGCATCTACAGCCCCCTGGCATTCCCATACCCAGAGAGACAAACACCCCCCAGCCCAATAAATGTGTGACGTCTGTGGCATTCTACAGCCCCCCTGGCATTCCCAGTACCCAGAGCACAAACAGCCCCCCCCAGCCACAATAAATATGACTGCTGTGGCACCTTACAGCCCCCCTGCATTCCAGTACCCAGAGCACAAACACCCCCCATATAAATAGTGACTGTCTGTGCACCTTACAGCCCCCCTGCCCAGTACCAAGGGAGCAGGAGCCACTGGGGCTCTGTTCTTACTAATGTTGTAAAACTGTATTTATATTTCCCAGGAGTCACCGATGGAAACTGGCCCCGACACCGGCCAAACAGAGAGCTCAGCAACGAAACTGAGCGAGGAGGAGGTGAAGGAGATTGAGGAGGTTTGAGCTGAATTTAATATTTTTTCATTTTAAACCTATTCGGGCCCCGTGCAGGCCCCCTATCCCACCACATCATACAAACTCTTATGTAAGTCCCATTCCACTCTTACCTGAATGTCAAATGCACAAGTGCTCAGTGGGGCAGTTGGTCACCACTTTTTGCCTCCGTTACAGCCTCTCAGACCTTCCACATCTCTCATTGCCCTTCTAGAACATGCAGACTAAAGCCAAGATCCAGGCTTCACTATACATAGTCCTGCAATCAGAGGATTTTTTCTCCGTTAGCTGGGGAATTTATTTTAAGAATGAATGAATCCTTTCCTTGTTCTACAAAATATAATGTTAGCAGTTCCGCAAAATGAGTTGCTCTGATTAAACCCTTTTTTTCTCTTCCTCAGGAGGATAACATCACCCCACTCTCGGAGAAATACCCAGTAAGTAGCTGTAAAGCTGTATTTTGCCACAACATTCACAGTTTGGCTTCCATTTTCCAGCCCAAAGCCTTCCAGCCTCTGTTTCACCCAAGTTCCTCCTATACCTTCTGTGCTTCTCACATGTTACAAAGGTTATTTGTCCAGCTGAATAATATTAGTTTGATTATCACATTATTAAATACAATGTTATTTTTCAGGAGCCCGGGAGGTATTTGAAGCTAGGGCCAATCGGGCAGGACCCCAACGGAGTCGTCTACATTGTAAGATATTTTATTCAGTGTTAAAATGAGTCACTTTGTGTCATGCTTTTGGGTAATTCTGTCCATTGGTTGTGCTCTCTACAGCTTTGTTCTTTCCATATTTACATGCTACTGTATAGCTTTTTGCTTTCCCATAGCGTTCCGTTAGTAATGATCACTGAGCTTCTTTCCCTACTTTTGTAACAGGGATGGCACCAAAGAAAACAACGGGAAGTGGCCATAATTATAATTCAACATCAGAAGGTAATGTGTCTTCATGATTACTCTAATTAGATACTAATTAGTCTTTTGTTATACCTACATTATAGTTTATCAGTAGAAAGAGAACTTGCTAACCAAATACAGTCAGTGAAATACCCTGGCCCCTAATAACTATGTAACAGTAAAATAACAAATGCAGTTTGATATAAAAGAACACAAGGGGTCTCGGTCATATTATACAATACTCACGTAGGGATATTACAAAGCTGTCATTTTTCATAACGACAAGTTAGGTTGGGGTGTTTGAAACTGTTATTGTATCCATTTTATTTACCTTGTTTCTTTTGTTTGAAACTAGAAGCAACAGGAGATCGAAAAAGAAGTCGGAATCCTTCAAATCGTATCTGGCCACCGCGGAACATCGTCGACTTCTATGGGGCCTTTTATCATAAGGCCTCATTGGAAACATCACGCATGGAGGACTATGGGTAAGGAAGTTTTGATTCGGAGAGGTTAAACATTTAGCAGCAAACATGCCAATTGTAACTGATCTAATACACAAGCTAGCATTTTGGATCCATACATGATCCAGTTTGGTAAGAAAGAGTCAGATGTAGCTGATACTGCAGTCCCCCCAAGACTTAAAGCCACAAAGCCTTTTCCTCGGGTTCCCAATAAAATTGTAGGTAACTAAAATAGTTGGCCAAATATTCTTTCTTTTTCTTCTAGATTGCTACAGAGCTTTGTACCGGTGCGACTGTAGAAGATCTCCTTGCATCCAAAAGGACCTTAGGCGAAAGATGGATCGCCTATATTTGCAAGAATGTGATAACGGTAGGTCACCTGTTAAACTCCTTCCTGCTATTCTGCATATTTCTAATTAATTAAAGAGTACAAAATATTTATATACTTACTTTTGCTTTCTTGATTTCTCAGGGCCTTAACCATCTGGAAGAGAAGAAGATAATCCATCATGACATCAAGCCCGAACACATTGTCATCTCCTCATCCCGGAGAGGTGAAGATCGGTAAGCGACACAAGGATATTTTTTCTCCGTGGTGTTTACTGCTGGCTTGTATTTCTAACTAAACATTAACATTCCTGCTTTTGTCATACAATTTTAGGCGAGTTTTGCTTTGCGACCATCGGAGGAAGGAGCGCCAGCACTTCGGGGACCATGGCATACATGGCTCCGGAAGTACTGGCTCATTTTGCCCAAAACAGCGGCGAATATGACCATAAGGTATTGTCATGTCTTCTCTCTCCTTTTAGCTTAGAGTTAGGGGCATATTTAGCAAAATGTGAGATTACACAGAAAAACTCACTTTCTATTCATTCCTATGGGATTTTTAGAAGCCAATTTATCAATGAATGAAAGTTAGAACTCACCATTTGATAAATACACTTCTAAAAATCCCATAGAAAGGAATAGAACGTGGGCGAGTTTTTATATATTAAGCTTTAAACTATGTCACTTACACAGGGTGAACTGCGTGTAAATGTTCCACTCGCTTTACTTACCCCTCTCATAACAGAGAATCCAGAGCCGTAATGTGGTTTCTGTGATACGAGAATCTGAAATGAGAGAGTGAAATGCATTTTAAGTGCAGGACACAAGAATAATAGAAACCAACTCCATTAGACTGCTTATGCTTTATGGGGATGTCACACTCCATGTAACACTCCAGACTCTCAGTTTGGGGTATTTGGGGACATTTTCTAGACATAAAAGTCACAGCAATTCACTACTGGATTATAGGCTTCTAATGGATTTGTTATTGTGCAAGCCAAATAGAATCACTATCAGGGTGTTGGTGGATAGGTATCAGAAGTATCCAAATCATCTGCAACTGCAATTATTTTCATGTACTCTGTGTATAATCTTCTCTAATACTCGTCTTTTCCCCCATATTGTAATATCCAGGCTGACATCTGGTCACTAGGGATTGCAGCCATTCAAATGGCGGAAGGACATCTCCGTAAGTAAACCCTAGAGTGTGTGTGTGTGTGTGTGTGTACTGTACTGCATGTAGAACTGTTAGTAGAATGGGCAGGGGGCATTTATGTGTCACGCCGTAACATAGAGTATTATTAAATATAAAAATCAAAGGGGGTGATATACTAGCATTTTAATTTGCTGTGTTTCCATAATACACAATTTTTTGAGGTAAAGAAACTGGAATTTTTTCAGAATTTGACTTTTCAACTTGAAAATGTACCCATTTAATAAGAATTTAAAACAGAAATGTAAATTGGTAACTAAAACCTGGCAAGTACCTTTCTAGTGTAAAAATGTCAATTTAAGTAAATCGCCCCAAATGTTGTATTCATCAGTCATCATGTTTTTGTGTTGTATCTTTACATCCCAGCATTCAGAAGACTTCCCAAGCAGAAGCTGATCCAGCGAATAACAACTGGTCCAGTTCCATCATTACCATCAAGGGGCAATTGGTGAGTCCCTTTCACTAGAATAGCAAAAGGCAGCAAGAGGGTAGAATAGGCAGTTAGGTGGGGAGGGTGGGGAAATGGAATAGGCAGTTAGGTGGGGGGGTGGGGAATGGAATAGGCAGTTAGGTGGGGAGGGTGGGGAAATGGAATAGGCAGTTAGGTGGGGAGGTGGGGAATGAAAGCGTGTAGAAGGTGTGTGAATGAGTCAGGAAAGGTGGAGAAATGGGCAAGGTAGACTTTATGGTGAGGGGGACATTGGGATATGACATAAAGTAAGGATGGGGAAGGGATAAATGGGAAATAAGTGAGGGCAGGTAAATGCTGTGAGATGCCATAGGCAGTGGCTATTTATTGGGCTGGGGGGCTGTTTTGGCCTCTGTGGATATGAAATGCCAGGGCCTATTTTGTATCCCAGTCCGGGCTGAAATAAGGGTGAAGGTGATGCGTAATATGTGTAGCTCTATGCGCAAACGCAGACTCTCGTGCTGAGCTTGAGCTCTTGGGGCCGGTATCTGGCAGCCAATACAAGCCGGGCTAAGATATAGGCAAAACCAGAGAGACAGTAATTTGGTCACAGGTAAATGTACCCTTATAATTCAGGGTTCATAAGTAAGTGCAATAGCCCCCCATTTCAGGCAGAGCAGTGGAACCCTTAGAAGGGAAGGGGCTCACCCCCTATTGCTGCCTGTGCTGTGATTGGGTTGGGTACAGAGCGGCAGGATCAGGGAGTCGTCACACTGTGAACTCTGGGAAATGTAACACAAACAATTATCATTTTACCACCGTTTTTTTTTCCAGGAGTGACGAGTTCCGCTTCTTCATCAGCGAGTGCCTGCAGAGAGACCCAGGCAGGAGACCATCTGCAAGGCAGCTCCTCACGCACCCTTTCATTGCCGAGCTCCGGGGTGAAAGGGGGGTGCAGAGGAATATCGCCCAACACCTGCACAGAGGTAGGGGAACTGCTCATTCTCATTATAGTTCATGTGATGCACAGACTGTAATCATTTACTGTTCCCATTCCTACAATATTCTCCTGCTTTCCTACATACAATATCATTCTATAACTAAAGCCACCAAGAATAAAGACTAAGATTGGATTAGGGCAGAGCTCACTAAACTGGGCTAAATCTACAGGAGAGACAAACATCTGAGAGGGGAGAACATGTTATTATTAGACAGTTGTAGTTGGCCTTTAAATTAGCAGCAAAAGGGAACGTGATATAAAACATGCATATAAATGCAAAGAGTAACAAGGAACAAATTGCAGAATTATTATATACTCACCTACTCCATGGATAACACTGAACAATCTCTCCTTAGGAACGAGGCACTGAAACGAAAACAACGAGGCAGCCATCGGGGGAGGGTCGGGGGCATAAATAGGGGCCTAATTACCATCCTTGGGCCCCCACAAACATCTTTAACATCGTGGTCCCGATGGCAGCCCTCCATGTTCTCTTCATCAGGGAAACAGCATCTTCTAATATCTAGTAGAATTAAGTCTAAAACAACTGGACTTTTCTGAGTTTTTCTTGAAAACGTTTCACCACTCATCCGAGTGGCTTCTTCAGTTCAAATGACTGGTAGGGAATTCCCCGGTATTTAAACTCTTGATGGTAGTAGAGTCACAGACATCCAATCACAATGGTTCCATTGAACTTGTTCAGTTAGGTGTTAGCTGAAACTGACAGGTGTAAGAAGGTATGATCCAATCACAATGGTACCAAGATTCTCATTGATGAAGGTGTTAATCCTTCAAAGTACATGACTGGAAGTGTGAACTGTTGTGAAACTGCCGGGGTAAGGATGTCAACGCGCCATTGTATGTTGGTGACAAGCGGTGTCTCAGGCCCCCTCCTCTGTTCAGGGATGGTTTTTCCAGGTTGGCATAAATGGCCTCTTTCACACCTCTTTCAAACCATCTGTCCTCTCGGTCCAAAATATGCACGTTACTGTCCTCAAAAGAGTGACCTTTTTCTTTGAGGTGTAGATAGACCGCTGAGTCTTGTCCTGAGGAGTTTGCCCGCCTATGTTGGGCCATTCTCTTACAGAGAGGTTGTTTTGTCTCCCCAATGTATAAGTCTGAGCACTCTTCACTACACTGGACAGCATAGACCACATTACTTTTCATGTGCTTGGGTGTTGGGTCTTTCGGGTGCACCAGCTTCTGTCTCAGGGTGTTGCTGGGTTTGAAAAACACAGGAATGCGATGTTTGTTGAAAATTCTCCTAAGTTTTTCTGATGTTCCAGCAACATATGGAATGACTATGTTGTTTCGCCTGCTGTGTTCCTCCCTTCTGTTTGTAGGTCTGGTCTTTCTGTTGGTCTTTGATTTGGTTTTGATGAAGGCCCCAGTCTGCGGTACCCACAAGTTTTTCAGAGCTCCTTTTAGATGTTTATATTCTTTCTCCTTGGCCTCTGGCATTGGATGCCACAGTTTCAGCCCGATGATGTAGAGTCCTAATTACACCCAGTTTATGTTCCAAAGGGGTGGTGGAATCACCACCACACAGCAGTACTTGCTGTTTGATTCCCACCACCCTTTGGACACTAAACTGGGTTGTATATTAGGACTCTACATCATCGGCGCTAAACTGTGGCATCCAATGCAGAGGCCAAGGAGAAAGAATATAAACATCTAAAAGGAGCTCTGAAAACTTGTGGGTACCCAGACTGGGCCTTCATCAAAACCAAATCAAAGACCAACAGAAAGCACCAGACCTACAAACAGAAGGAGGAACACAGCAGGCGAAACACATAGTCATTCCATATGTTGCTGGAACATCAGAAAAACTTAGGAGCAATTTCAACAAACCATCGCATTCCTGTGTTTTCAAACCAGCAACACCCTGAGACAGAAGCTGGTGCACCCGAAAGACCCAACACCCAAGCACATGAAAAGTAATGTGGTCTATGCTGTCCAGTGTAGTGAAGAGTGCTCAGACTATATACATTTGGGGAGACCAAAACAACTCTGCTGTAAGAGAATGGCCCAACAGAGGCGGGGGCAAACTCCTCAGGACAAGACTCAGCCGCGTCTAGTCTACACGCTGCTGAATATGAAAAAGGTCACTCTTTTGGAGCGGACAGTAACGGTGGTCATATGTTCGGGGCCGAGAGCGACAGATGGTTTGAAAGAGGTGTGAAAGAGGGCCATTTATGCCAACCTGGAAAACCATCCCGAACAGGCAGGAGGGGGCCTGAGGGACACCGGCTTGTCACCTAACATACCAAATTGGGGCGGCGTTGAATCCTTACCCCGGCAGTTTCAAACAGTTTCACCACTTCCAGTCATGTTACTTTGAAGATTAACACCTTCATCAATGAGAATCTTGGTACATTGTGATTGGATCATACCTTCTTACACCTGTCAGTTTCAGCTAACACCTAACTGAACAAGTTCATGGAACCATTCGTGATTGGATGTCTGTGACTCTACTACCATCAAGAGTTTAAATACCGGGGAATTCCCCTACCAGTCATTTGAACTGAAGAAGCCACTCGGATGAGTGGTGAAACGTTTTCAAGAAAAACTCAGAAAAGTCCAGTTGTTTTAGACTTAATTCTACTAGATACTGTATATCATGACCTGGATGAATGAGAATCTTCATAGACAGCATCTTCTAACAACTGCACATGTAAGTTATCGTCTTGTGGGTTAGGGTGGGATGTGGGTTATGGTATTGCGAGTAAGGAGTGGGTTAATGTTTGTGGGTTAGGGTGGGATGTGGGTTATGGTATTGCGGGTAAGGAGTGGGTTAGTGTTTGTGGGTGAGGGTGGGGATGTGGGTTATGGTATTGCGGGTCAGGAGTGGGCTAGTGTTTGTGGGTGAGGGTGGGATGTGGGTTATGGTATTGCGGGTCAGGAGTGGGTTAGTGTTTGTGGGTTATAGTGGGATGTGGGTTATGGTATTGCGGGTCAGGAGTGGGTTAATGTTTGTGGGTTAGGGTGGGATGTGGGTTATGGTATTGCGGGTCAGGAGTGGGTTAATGTGGTTGGTGGGGCTTAGGGTGGGATGTGGGTTATTGTATTGCGGGGTCAGGAGTGGGTTAATGTTTGTGGGTTAGGGTGGGATGTGGGAGTTAATGGTATTCGCGGGTCAGGAGTGGGCTTAATGTTTGTGGGGTTAGGGTGGGATGTGGGGTTATGGTAATTGCGGGATGAGTGGGGGTTTGGTGGTTTGTGGGTTACAGCTGGGATATGGGGTTATGGTATTGCGGGACAGGAGTGGGTTAGTGTTTGTTCGGTTACAGTGCGGATGTGGGTTAGGGTATTGTTGGGACAGGAGTGGCGTTAGATGTTTGGGGGTTACAGTGGGCTGTGGGTTATGGAATTTGCGGGTCATGGTCACAGTAAAGGAACAAATTGCAGAATTATTATATACTCACCTACTCCATGGATAACACTGAACAATCTCTCCTTAGGAACGAAGCACTGAAACATCAACAACGAGGCAGCCATCGGGGGAGGGTCGGGGCATAAATAGGGGGCCTATTACCATCCTTGGGCCCCCACAAACATCTTTAACATCGTGGTCCCGATGGCAGCCCTCCATGTTCTCTTCATCATGGATATCAGAATCTTCTAACAACTGCAGGAGTGGGTTAATGTCTTGTGGGTTAGGGTGGGATGTGGGTTATAATATTTGGGGTCAGGAGTGGGTTAATGTTTGTGGGTTACAGTGGGATGTGGGTTATGGTATTGCGGGACAGGAGTGGGTTAATGTTTGTGGGTTACAGTGGGATGTGGGTTAGGGTATTGCGGGACAGGAGTGGGTTAGTGTTTGTGGGTTACAGTGGGATGTGGGTTAGGGTATTGCGGGACAGGAGTGGGTTAGTGTTTGTGGGTTAGGGTGGGATGTGGGTTATGGTATTGTGGGATCAGGAGTGGGTTAGTGTTTGTGGGTTAGGGTGGGATGTGGGTTATGGTATTGTGGGATCAGGAGTGGGTTAATATATATATATATTTTTTTATAACATTCTTTTATTGAGTGTAAATGTACATAGTTTGCAGTATATTGTTTTCCATTGTCATTTACTTGTTGTACAGAAAGTAAATAAAGTAATAACAACATAACAATAATAACATTGGCAGTGCCTTCTTTGGCAGATACCAGATGCTATTTGCCATTCAGGCTGTGTTTCTGGTTACTAAGCCTGCCCTTCAGGGCCTTAGTGAGATATTGGGGTTACACTGTTACCCATTGTGTCTGGGTGTGTAGGTTATTCAAGGGGGGGATATGGGGGTACCTCCCTGACCTGCATATCTTAGGGGGGTTCTGCGTCTATCCATGGTGACCATATTTTATCAAATTTTTGAGGGCACCCTCTCCTTATGTACGTTAGCTTGTATAGGGTATAGCTTTGTTGATCATGGATTCCCCATGCTGCTACTCTAGGGCCATTGAGTGGGTTAATATTTTGTGGGTGAGGGTGGGATGTGGGTTATGGTATTGCGGGACAGGAGTGGGTTAATATTTTGTGGGTGAGGGTGGGATGTGGGTTATAGTATTGCGGGACAGGAGTGGATTAGTGTTTGTGGGTTACAAGTGGGATGTGGGTTAAGGTATTGCGGGAAAGGGAGTGGGTTAATATTTGTGGGTTACAGTGGGATGTGGGTTATGGTATTGGCGGGACAGGAGTGGTTAGTGTTTGTGGGTTACAGTGGGATGTGAGTTAGGGTATTGTGGATCAGGAGTGGTTACAGTGGGATGTGGGATATGGTATTGCGGGTCAGGAGTGGATTAATGTTTGTGGGTTACAGTGGGATGTGGGTTATGGTATTGTGGGTAAGAAATGGGTTAATGTTTGTGGGTTACAGTGGGGATGTGGGATATGGTATTGCGGGACAGGAGTGGGTTAGTGTTTGTGGGTTACAGAGGGATGTGGGTTATGGTATTGCGGGACAGGAGTGGGTTAGTGTTTGTGGGTTACAGTGGGATGTGGGTTAGGGTATTGCCGGGACAGCAGTGGGTTAGTGTTTGTGGGTTACAGTGGGATGTGGGTTAGGGTATTGGCGGACAGCAGTGGGTTAGTGTTTGTGGGTTACAGTGGGATGTGGGTTAGGGTATTGCGGGACAGCAGTGGGTTAGTGTTTGTGGGTTACAGTGGGATGTGGGTTAGGGTATTGCGGGACAGCAGTGGGTTAGTGTTTGTGGGTTACAGTGGGATGTGGGTTAGGGTATTGCGGGACAGCAGTGGGTTAGTGTTGTGGGTTACAGTGGGATGTGGGTTAGGGTATTGCGGGACAGCAGTGGGTTAGTGTTTGTGGGTTACAGTGGGATGTGGGTTAGGGTATTGGCGGGACAGCAGTGGGTTAGTGTTTGTGGGTTACAGTGGGATGTGGGTTAGGGTATTGCGGGACAGCAGTGGGTTAGTGTTTGTGGGTTACTGATAAAAATCTTTTATCCCGGCTGAGTGATGAGACGACCCATATCCGCAGCCTGAGATACCGGTTCCCATGGATTCCCCAAACGCAACCGAACAAGGTTTCCTGCGATATCATTGGTGCGCGTATGGGCAGCTTAAGGCTCAAGGTATTATAGCCAGAGGCAATAAAAAGGCAAAACACACAGAGTTGTAGCTGCAAAGAAGATTACAGTACTGTGGGGGCTCAGGGGGTGCTGATATATAAGGCAACAACTCACGCCATGTACTCACCATTACACTGAAGGCTAAACCAGTTACCCATCTGGTAACCAGCAACAAGCCCTGTACCCTGAGCCTTCGGCCTGTACCATCCATACTATCATAGCCTGGCAACCCCCCCTCTCTGTAATGCCCCAAACCATAAGGATCTCCTCGCCAAAAAGCACATCTACACGACACCTGCCTATTGGGGAAAGTAGGGCCCTACTGGGACTGCCCCCCCAGCAAGAAATGCCCCCCCATAATAAGGGGAACTGTACCCCCAAATACAACTGGGCTCAAGAACTCAAACCAGAAATATGTAAAAACACTGATTGGTTGTACTGTACTGACTGATTAGAATGGGTTGGACGGCTGAATACAGGGTTATGGGAGATCGTGGTACCAGTTGGTCCAGTCAGGAAGGAATCCCCCCCCCCGCTGCAGCAAATAGAGAGGCCTCAGAAGGGGTTTATCCTTCCTCTGGGTCAACTAGCAGTTAGGCAGGTTATATACAGGCATTATGGCTGAACGTGATCCACGTGTGTCCTTTTAAACCTAATTTATCTGATTATGTAAATAACATAGTTGGATGACACCTCGGGGCACCCTGGCAAAGTGCCATTAAAGGCCTAAGGACATACAGGTATAGGGCCGGTTATCCAGAATGCTCGGTACAAAGGGTATTACGGATAAGGGGTCTTTCCGTAATTTGGATCTCCATCCCTTAAGTCTACTAAAAAATCAATAAAACATTAATTAAACCCAATAGGATTGTTTTGCATCCAATAAGGATTATTTATATCTTAGTTGGGATCAAGTACAGGTACTGTTTTATTATTACAGAGAAAAGGGAATCATTTAACCATTAAATAAACCCAATAGGGCTGTTCTGCCCCAATAAGGGGTAATTATATCTTAGTTGGGATCAAGTACAGGTACTGTTTTATTATTACAGAGAAAATGGAATCATTTATCCATTAAATAAACCCAATAGGGCTGTTCTGCCCCAATAAGGGGTAATTATATCTTAGTTGGGATCAAGTACAGGTACTGTTTTAATATTACAGAGAAAAGGGAATCATTTAACCATTAAATAAACCCAATAGGGCTGTTCTGCCCCCAATAAGGGGTAATTATATCTTAGTTGGGATCAATTACAGGTACTGTTTTATTATTACAGAGAAAAGGGAATCATTTAACCATTAAATAAACCCAATAGGGCTGTTCTGCCCCAATAAGGGGTAATTATATCTTAGTTGGGATCAAGTACAGGTACTGTTTTTCAGGTAAGGGAACCCATAGCGGTATTGCTATTTCCCTATATTCAGTAATACATATCATCCTGGGCCCACTGGACGCTCACACCGGTGTAAGTTCGGGTCAAAAATGTGTCTGGGGGTGGGGGGTCCGGCTGCACCAGGGCCCGGGGATGTCTAGTTACGCGACTGTGGATAGAAGATCTGGAGCAGGGGACCAGGGAAGGCACGTGAGAGAATCCTGTCAGCCCTAGGGAATCTAAAGCTGGGGACGGCCATTTGTTTGGGGCCTGCAGGTGATTTAACCAGGCTGTCTGCAGGAGCTACGGCACCATCGGTAGGGAATGAAGAGCCCTATGGCTTACATATTGGATTGCAGACACGGCCTCGAAAAATGCTTTATGCAAGTTGCCCTTTGGGGGTTGAAGAATGCTTTATGCAAGTTGCCCTTTGGGGGTTGAAGAATGCTTTATGCAAGTTGCCCTTTGGGGGTTGAAGAATGCTTTATGCAAGTTGCCCTTTGGGGGTTGAAGAATGCTTTATGCAAGTTGCCCTTTGGGGGTTGAAGAATGCTTTATGCAAGTTGCCCTTTGGGGGTAAGATGCTATTCGGTAAAGCGTTGGAGGAAATATCTAAATCAGGGGTTTATAAAAAAAAAGTTGGGGAGCAACACAAGCATTAAAAAAAAATTCCTGGGGTACCAAATAAGGGCTATGATTGGTTATTTGTAGTCCCTATGTGCACTGGCACCTACAGTAGGCTCTGTATGGCAGTACCCATGGTCATTATGCCTCCAAGTCAGGAATTCAAGAATAAGGACCTGCTTTGAGGCCACTGGGAGCAACATGTTACCCCCGAGTCACTGGTTGGGGATCGCTGATCTAAATCATCTGGTGGGAAAAGTACATTCCTTCCGCAGACTCCCAGGAGATTTAAAGAACCGCTAAGAACCAATCTGACACTTAGAAGGAAGTTAAAGCTTATAGGCCTGGTAAGGAGCCTGATAGGTCATTCTCAAGAAAGACAGGGCAGTCTAGTATATAAAGACCCCCGATCCTCCAAGTCCCAGCAGAAGTCACAATGATGGGAGGTTGTTCCAGCTTCTAAGAGTAGGAGCAAGGCTCCTTCAATTCCAGAGAGTCTGGACAAGGAATATTCAAGACTCGTGGGTACTGTCTGTTGTAAGGAGGGTTATCGGCTGGAGTGTTGCCATATCTATAGATACTGTCCTGGGAATGATTTCTCTTCCTCAAGCAAGGATCTCCAGAACCGGGGGTACTGACCATATCCAAGCAAGATCAGTTGTCTGCCATGCAATTCATGAGATACTTGAGCATTCTGACATCAAAAATAGGATTGGTCAGCTGGGTGAGGCGGCGGATGCACCCGATTCAGCGAGGATTATCGGCCAAATGAGTCAATAAAAATGTAACTTATTAGCTTAACGTGATTCATACAAAATCTCCCAGCTGATAAGGATCCTCTCACGGAACATTTGTTTATTCACCGTGATTTCACACCTGTGTATTCACACTCACGTGGAACCTGCCGCCATTACGCAAACTTGCCTGAAATAAAGGGAGGTTTGTTTCCCACACATATGAATTAATACTGTTTCAGGTACAGTTATAGGGTAACTCTTATGTTTAGGCTGGGAGAATTCTAATGCTCTGGTTACAGGCTGGAGCCGACAGTGAGCATTGGCCTCTGGTTGGTATACGGTAAAGGTCGCCATACATGGGAAGACTCACTCATTTGGCCAGATCGGAGCTTCCCCCGATATGCCCCACCTAGGGCCAAACTCTCAAAATACAACAGGCGGCGTTGGATCAGAGACTGCGTGGAATAAACCGATGCGGAGCTCGATGAGATGAAAAGTCAAACCTGCCCAATCAAGATCTGCCCAATGTTAGGCCAGATATCAGTGGGATAGGCCCATCTTTATCTTGTAAGGTGCTAGGGTTCTTTTCACTACAGTATGCATATATACAGAGACAGAGCCAACTGGATAGATTAGGTCAGTATGGGTCTGTAATGTGAGTGGATAGATAGGTCAGTGTGGGTCTGTATGTGAGTGGATAGATAGGTCAGTGTGGGTCTGTATGTGAGTGGATAGATAGGTCAGTATGGTCTGTATGTGAGTGGATAGATTAGGTCAGTGTGGGTCTGTATGTGAGTGGATAGATAGGTCAGTATGGGTCTGTATGTGTGTGGATAGATAGGCAGTGTGGGTCTGTATGTGAGTGGATAGATAGGTCAGTGTGGGTCAGTATGTGAGTGGATAGATAGGTCAGTATGGGTCTGTATGTGAGTGGATAGATAGGTCAGTGTGGGTCTGTATGTGATTGGATAGATAGGTCAGTGTGGGTCTGTATGTGAGTGGATAGATAGGTCAGTATGGGTCCTGTATGTGTGTGGATAGATAGGTCAGTGTGGGGTCTGTATGTGAGTGGATAGAATAGGTCAGTGTGGGTCAGTATGTGAGTGGATAGATTAGGTCAGTATGGGTCTGTATGTGAGTGGATAGATAGGTCAGTGTGGGTCTGTATGGAGTGGATAGATAGGTCAGTGTGGGTCTGTATGTGAGTGGATAGATTGGTCAGTGTGGGTCTGTATGTGAGTGGATAGATGGGTCAGTATGGGTCTGTATGTGAGTGGATAGATAGGTCAGTATGGGTCTGTATGTGAGTGGATAGATGGGTCAGTATGGGTCTGTATGTGAGTGGATAGATAGGTCAGTGTGGGTCTGTATGTGAGTGGATAGATAGGTCAGTATGGGTCTGTATGTGAGTGAATAGATGGGTCAGTATGGGTCTGTATGTGAGTGGATAGATAGGTCAGTGGTGGGTCTGTATGTGAGTGGATAGATAGGTCAGTGTGGGTCTGTATGTGAGGGGATAGGTCAGTATGGGTCTGTATGTGAGTGGATAGATGGGTCAGTGTGGGTTTGCGTGTGCTATGTAACATGTCAGTGTGGGTCTAATGGACCAATTAGAACTGAAACATGTTGTGCTTTGCTGTGCACCAATAAATGTACCAAGTTTGCTTTAACACAAGGCTCTGGTGGATTCCTGTTTATATTGTTATGATGCAGCGTGAGGGCACAAGGGGAGTAGATAGCAATGAAGCAAGTGCCCAGGGAGTAGGTTCCATTACAAGCCCCTTCCTTGTATTTACTGCCCTCTGCCTTTTCTCTTAACTAGCTCAGTCTCACAGGAACAGTTTTGTGTGATCTCCACTACACTTACCTTAGGGACCCAACTCACAATATAAAGGTAAATATCTGCACAACAGCAGCCTAGAGCCCACTGAGCATGTGCAGTGCCACTGACACACAGACCTGCTGTGGACAAAGTTAAAGGCCAGGATCATTAGTTTCATAGGGCTGCTGACTCTCTGGGCTGGTACAGGGAGTTCAGTACATAAAATACAGCATTTCCAGCCAGAGTTTAGTTTTTTGAATTATTTGCCTTCCTCTTCTGATTCTTTCAAGCTTTTAAAATGGGGGTCACTGACCCAGTAGATAAAAAAACAAAACAAAAAACTATTGCTCTGTGAACTTTATTTTTTATCCTTCTATTCAGACCCTCTCCTATTCATATTCCTGTTTCTCATTTAAATCACTGCCTAGTTGCTAGGTAAAAAGGCCCTGGCAACAAGATAGCTAAGGTTCCAAACTGGAGAGCTGCTGTACAAAAGCTAAGCACAGGTATAGGACCTGTTATCCAGAATGCTCAGGACCTGGGGCTTTTTTCGGAAAAAGCGATCTTTCCGTAATTCGGATCTCCATACATTAAATTTACTAAAAAAAATAATTTAAAACATCATTTAAACCCATAGGGCTGTTCTGCCCCCCAAAAAGGGGTAATTATATCTAGTTGGGATCAAGTACAGGTACTGTTTTATTATACAGAAAAAAGGGAATCATTCAACCATTAAATAAACCCAATAGGGCTGTTCTGCCCCCAATAAGGGGTAATTATATCTTAGTTGGGAATCAAGTACAGGTACTGTTTTATTATTACAAGAGAAAAGGGAATCATTTAACCATTAAATAAACCCAATAGGGCTGTTCTGCCCCCAATAAGGGGTAATTATATCTTAGTTGGGATCAAGTACAGGTACTGTACTTGATTCGTTGTTCTAATATCCCTTGTTCTAATAAGCCTGAATTCGCCCGATATAACCCACCCGTAGGTGGGGATACCGGGAGAAGATCAGCTCGCTTGGCAACGTGTATGGCCGCCAATATTCTTCCTTCCTGGGCCGAACACACTATATAATCCCAGAGGTAGAGCCAGGGTAGACCTTTACCTGTGGCTCCTTGTTTAGTGTGGCAGCTCCGTCAGTCTCCCTTGTGCTCTATCCGATTCTCAGTTCATTCCCCAGGCCACAGATTTTGGCCTTTAAGTTGCGCAGTTCCCCTTGAATTTTTTGTGTCTTTTTGTTGCCCTGCCGCACTGCATCCAGAATAGCAAGATCTTGGTCTGGCCCGATGTTCAGCGTCACCTGAGAGGAGAGCAAAAAGAGGAGAGCAAGATTAATTCACATCTCCTCTCACCCCCACAGGGCCCTTACCCATAGGGGTTCCTTCTTAGTTTGGTTATGAGCCGTCTCACTGCGTGTGTTTAATCCTCTAGTACAGCAATAGCAGTGTTATGAAGTTTAAAGCTCCCCTACTGGCTAGAAAATGTAACTGCTGCTCTAAATATCATAGTACAGGTATGGGATCACTTAATCCGGAAACCCGTTATCCAGAAAGCTCTGAATTACAGAATGCCGTCTCCCATAGACTCCATTTTAAACCTGATTTTCTTTTTATCTGTAATAATAAAACAGTACTTGTAATTGATCCCAACTAAGATATAATTACCCCTTATTGGGGGGCAGAACAGCCCCTATTGGGTTTATTTAATGGTTAAATGATTCCCTTTTCTCTGTAATAATAAAACAGTACCTGTACTTGATCCAACTAAAAATATAATACTGGATGCAAAATAATTCCTATTGGGTTTAATTAATGTTTAATTTGATTTTTTAAGAAGACTTAAGGTATGGAGATCCAAATTACAGAAAGACCCCATAGCCCAGAATACCCTTGGTCCGAGCATTCTGGAAAATGGGTTTTACCTTCAAGTATGTTATAGAATGGTCAATTTTTAATTAGTCTTCATTTTTTTATAGTTGTTTTTTTTTTTATCATTTGCATTCTTCGTCTGGCTCTAAATGGGGGTCACTGACCCCGGCAGCCCATAAACTACTGCTCTGTGAGGCTACAGTTTAATTGTTATTGTCCTTTTTTATTACTTATCGCTCTATTCAGGTGCTCTCCTACTCATGTTCAAGTCTCTTATTCAAAGCGCTGACTGGTTGCTAGACTAATTTGAACCAAGCAACCAGACAGCTGCCTGAAATTTTGAACTGGAAAGCTACTGAACAAAAGCTAAGTAATTTAAAATCCACAAATAAAAAAAAAGACCAATTGCAATTTGTCTCAGAATAGCACTCTCCTACTAGATCGCACAAGAAAATACCAGCCGCTTGGCCACCTTATCTGAACGTTCCTGGTTATAAGAATAACATTGGATATTAATCTCACAAACAGATGTTGGTAACTGTAACACTACAGGAGGACTAGGGAGATAACCAGTCACATTTTTATAAAAACAAACAAAGCAGTTTTTAATTATTTGCTTTCTTCTTCTGACTCTTTCTAACTTTCAAATGGGGTCACTGACCCCGCAGCCAAGAAACTATTGCTCCGCGAGGCTACTTTTAATGTGTTGGATTTGAAAAACCATCATACTGTTCTTCGACTTCAGCTTATTCTTTCGCTTTTTCTTCTTATTTTTAGCACCCCCCCATTTTCTAAACGCTACTCCACCTACAGATTTAGGGGTACAACACCCAGACTCCCCACACTTCTTCGCCCTATAGCGGAGCAGAGCTGCTTGTGCTTTTCTAAGCGATTCCCCCCCGTCTTTTTGTGGCGCTGGCTCCTGAACACCCCCAATTTTCCATTGACTTTGACAGGAAGAATGAAATGAAGAATGAAACAGCGACAATTGCTGGATTCCCAAAGGGGGAGGGGCCAACAACAGCCAATCCAAATATAACCCATTGACTTTAATGGGAAAATTTAAACTGCGGCCAATCTTACAGCTCTGAGGCTACAGTCCCCAAACTTGAATCACATAGTCATGGGGCCAGCCTGAATGAAATATGATGATTGTTGGATGCCCAAACTGGGCGGAACTGTGAACAGCCAATTAGATTTACCTACTGACTTGGCAAAAATCCAACTGCTGCCATTCTCACAGTTAATAACACCGGGGTCCCCAGACTCTGCAGAGTTAATGCAAAGTTTGCAGAGTTAGTCACTGGGTAAGTACAATTCCAGGTTAGAAAAAGTGGGCGGAGCACCAACCGCCAATCAGATGTCTCTTGTTGACTTTCAGTGGGGAAATTTAAATTGCTGCCATTCAGACAGTATTAAAACCAGGGTCCCCAAACTTTGCACAGTGGTTTTTACTATAGAACTGTGGTCCAAGGTTAGAGAAAGTGGGCGGAGCCAACAGATCAAATTTCCTTTAATGACTTCACGTTTTTTAACCCAACATAAAGTTTGTTCTCAACCTTCCATTTCTAGTTGTTTATTGTTATTTCTCTATTCAGGCCCTCTCCTATTCATATACCAGTCTCTCACTCAAACCACTTTCTGGTTGCTAATAGGGTAATGTAAACCCTAGCAACCAGATGACTCGGGAGTGGCTGAACAAAAAGTAAAATACATTTAACAAACACAAAAAAATAAAGACCAATTGCAAACTGTATTAGAATATTACTTTCTACATCATACTAAATCAGGGATCTTCAAACCATGGCCCAAAGGCCGGATTTAGCCCCCCAAGGTAATTAACCTGGCCCCGGCTGCTTCCTCACCCCTGGCTACTACCTGTAGACCTGCAGACGCAGCAGGGAATGGGGGAGCGGGGAGCTAGAGGATGCAGCAGGGAATGGGGGAGCGGGGAGCTAGAGGATGCAGCAGGGAATGGGGGAGCAGGGAGCTAGAGGATGCAGCAGGGGGAGCAGGGAGCTAGAGGATGAGGGAATGGGGGAGCAGGGAGCTAGAGGATGCAGCAGGGAGTGGGGGAGCAGGGAGTCGGAGAATGAAGCAGGGGAGCAGGAAGGCGGAGGACGGAGCGGGGGAGAAGGGAGCTGGAGGACGCAGCAGGAAGTGGGGGAGCCGGAGGACACAGCTGGGAGTGGGGGAGCAGGGAGTCGGAGGACGAAGCAGGGGAGCAGGGAGCCGGAGGATGGAGCGGGGGAGCAGGGAGTCGAAGGACAAAGCAGGGGAGCAGGAGCCGGAGGATGGAGCGGGGAGCAGGGAGGTCGGAGGACAAAGCAGGGAGCAAGAGGATGCAGCAGGGGCAGGGGAACAGACAGTGGGGCCATAGTTGAGGATGCGGGGCCTAGTTTGAGGACTACAGTCCGGCCACCAAGCAGTCTGAGGGACCATGAACTGGCCCCCATGTTTAAAAGTTTGAGGACCCCTGTAGTAAATGGTAACTCAAATGTGAACCCCCCTTTACAAGGTATTAAGAACTCACCTTGAAGATTTCCCTGCCCACGTCTCCCTCCTCTCGTATCTTTCCCAGCTCATCCTCCAGTGTCACACACTGCTCCCGGTACATTTCAGCGAGGGCGATGTGCTTGTGCCAGCTGCTCTGTAAGAGACTGTATAAGAAGAGGCATAAGAACCAGCAAGCAGCGCTAATACCATAATATCCTTTATTCACACATTCATGGGAATTACCCTTCACTTCCTCACTGTGCGAGTGCCGACTTGCTTTCTCGACCAATGACAAACGCAGGATCTCTCGCTCGTGTTCCCGCTCTTGCTCTGGGTCACTACTTAAAGCCAACTGCTCTCGGCACCGGTCTAGCTCTCGGAGCAGCCGATCCTTCTCGGCCATCCAAGATTTCTCATTGGCTCGGCACTCAAATTTCAGTTGCAGGAAATCCCTGGTGCTCTCGTACAGCAATTTCTGGGTCTTATTCAGCCTGGGAAAGATTGATGGTGATGGTTCCAGAAGCCAGTGATGTACAACAGGGGGCTGATTTCCCTAACCCTAGGTGTAGGAGGCCTATGGATTTCTCCACTTTTCTCACACACTCACTTATCTGTCATAGATTTCATTTTGTCCTGGTCTCTTTGGTGCTGCACCTGGGTTTCTTCCACGCGGACCTTCCTGTCCTCTAGAGTCTCTATCTGCTCTTTGGATAGTCGTGTCTGCTCTTCCAGCTGGGCCTGCAGCGCCTCCACCTGGTCAGAGAAAAGGTAACAACTTGCATTCAGTTGACTTTAAAGAAGGAAGTCTTGTAATCCAACAGTAGGAACCCCAATCAGGGTCGGAACTATGGGTAGGCAGAAGAGGCAGCTGCCTAGGGTGCAATTATTGGGGGGCAAAAGGCGCTTTCCTGCCTACCCCTAGTCCGCGATCCTTTGTCATTGCCCCGGGTGCAATGTCCCATCGCAAGTGGCCGACCGGGTTGCCTAGGGCTTCGCCCACCTATGACCCCAATATCTGTTCACACATTACATGAACAGAATGACCCAAGGAATAATTAAATATTCAAACGCAGCTTCACCTGAAGCAAAAGAATCTGGGGATCTTCTTTCTTGCCCTCTTTGCTTCTGTCTTGCTTCCCCGGTGCTTTCAGGGGTGCTTGTTTGGTACCTGTAAGTGGAAAGCAGCGGGTCACCGACTGACATATATGAAAGAGTCAAACTTAGGGAAACTTACAGCCATGGCTCCTTTATATAAAAGAAAAAGATATTAAAACAAAAGCCAAGTTTAAACACATTTTAGGAAATAAGATTTGAAAGCACACAAGTCACTAACCTGCCTGGCCTGAACGTTGCAGTTTCCGGGCGTATGGATCCCCAGACTGAACAGCACGTTGGGGAATGGTGACCTGCAATTGCAGACGAATTAAAGGGAAAGTTAATTTAAGATAAAACCTGGGCTGATTTTTTATTTTTATTAGCAACCTCCCCTGGAATTTGGAAACCCATCAGTGCCCACCCAATACTTATGTCGTTAGGAAGCTCAGATTCTCCCTATTGCTTGTTACATGGCCAGGCAGATCTAAGAAAAAACCGAGAAGCTCACATGGATATTCTTGTTATGCGGCTGAAAAATGGGTTACTGTTATGGGTTACTGCCCAGGGGCAAATCAGCCCAGTGTTGTTAATTAAGCACCAATGGGTTCCTAAACAAAGAGGACATCAGGAGACAGGACACTGATGACAGTTGAGGACCCTCCTCCTCTCCCTTTATCCCACCATTCCGGAAGGGAGCCAGCTTGTAATAAAGAGAAATAAGCTCTAGAACATAAACCTACTAACAACTCTCAACAAGACTAAGGGCAATTTTGAACAAGAGTTGGGGGAGGGAAGCCCTGTGTCCCCCTTACGACTGGAGAGAAAAGGATTTAACAGTAACACATAAATCTCCTTTTCTCCCATGTCTAGGGGGACACAGGGACCGTGGGGACATTTTTGTCCGGTGTCTGCCATTTATTTATCAATGTCTGCATTTGATCATGAACTGAATTCTCCTGAATAGCATTAACCCTTTTACTGCCAGCTGTTTTGGTCAAAGCGGAACTTGTATTGCCAGACAGTTTTTGAACATTTTGCACTGTTTCACTTTAGGGGCCTTTCCTCGGGGGGACTTTTAGTTTACCCAGGAAAACAATATATCGATTTTTTCAGAACAACCTAAGCTTTCAAAATATGGTAGAATTTTTGTGTAATTCCAATTCTGTAACAAGATATAGGCTTCTAAATGTGTAAAAATAAAAAAAATCACATTTTCCATAATATAAACACACATACTAGAAACAAAAATTATTTTATGCCCGAATATACAACTGATTTGGAAAGTCCCATGTCTCCTGAACGTGCCAATACCAAATATATATAGTTTTATGGAGATTTCTCACTTGTATAGGTCACAAACTCCCAGCAGTACATTACCAAATTCCAAAAGCACTGCTCCAGAAAGCGGCATACTTTAGATTTAAAGAACAAAATTTCCACTAACAGAAGGTTTATCCCAGAAAATTGTACATTTTTGGAAAGAACAGATTCTGGGGAATCCAGAATAGGCACAACTGTCTGTCTACTCCAAACTATCAAGTCGCAATGCTTTCCTAAAGTTATTGGTTTTTATCAAAATTTGTGATTTTTTTTAAAAAATTGCTTTAAAGCTTCCAGTCTATAGTATCTTATCTCCTACAGGTCATAAAGTAACCAAATAAAACACCCTAAATATGAACCCCAGGGGTCCCCTGAACAGTTTGATGCCCAATATGTATAGGTTTAGCTAAGTATGTGGCATGTAGGGGCCCCAATGGGAACATACCCCCATATGTACTGTCATTTCTGTCATTTCAGCTCCTGCAAAATCAACACATTTACATCCTTTATGTCGGATAATGCTACAAAAAAGTACACTCACCCCAGAAAGCCATATATTTTTGGAAAATACACATCCCCCGATTCTATAATGGGTAAACATTTCTTTTTGCTCCAAAGTACAAAGCTGTAAAGCTTTCCTAAGTTTGCAGATCAGCCCCCCAGCCCAATAAATAGTGACTGTCTGTGGCACCTTACAGCCCCCCTGGCATTCCCAGTACCCAGAGGAACAAACAGCCCCCCAGCCCAATAAATAGTGACTGTCTGTGGCACCTTACAGCCCCCCTGGCATTCCAGTACCCAGAGGCACAAACAGCCCCCCCAGCCCAATAAATAGTGACTGTCTGTGGCACCTTACAGCCCCCTGCATTCCCAGTACCCAGAGAGAACAACCCCCGCCCCAAAAATAAATAGAGACTGTCGTGGAACCTTACAGCCCCCTGGCATTCCCAGTACCCAGAGGTACAAACAGCCCCCCACCAATAAATATGACTGTCTGTGGCACCTTACAGCCCCCCCTGGCATTCCCAGTACCCAGAGGTACAAACAGCCCCCAGCCCAAAATAGTGACTGTCTGTGGCACCTTACAGCCCCCTGGCATTCCCAGTACCCAGAGGCACAAACAGCCCCCCACCCAATAAATAGTGACTGTCTGTGAACACCTGCGAGGTACGGGGGCCAAAAGTTTGCTGGGGTCCCAATGTGTTTTTATTTAAGCTAAAGGGTTCATGAACAATAGGGGCAAATAAAAATCACCTTATATTTTATGTAAGACTGTATATTAGCTTCTTTATTACAACGTGCAACATCTTTCTCTTACCTTTTTTTAATCAGGAGACTCCAGAAATCCTGGACAGGGACATCTGTCAGGTAAGGAAAAATAATAGGGTCACAATAGAGAAAAAAATTTTAGATTTACTTTGGGGGGGCAATTTGTTAGGCACCGACGACTTCCCAAACTTTTGCTTGGGAAAAGCTATAATGCACAAACTGATACCATTTATTAAATGTACTTGCATTTTACTGTCTTTTAACCAGGATTGTGAAGAACCAGCTGAGGCGAGCAGCTACAAGGTAATAACCAATGAGAGAAAAAAGACATTGATCATAATTCATTATATAATTAAAGTAATTAAACAGATGTATTTGATCATATTCTCTACTGAAATGAGTTGATCTTATACAATGATGTTTTCTTCTTTAACTAGGAACCCTTGGAAAGCTGTGAGGAACCTCAGCTAGAGACGTTTGAGGTAAGCAGCAATGAATTGTATTTTGAATGATCATTTTGCCCTCAATATAATATTATAGCTTTTTAAACCTATTTGGGCCCCTACATCTCCCAAACTCCTATATAGGCCCCATTCCACCCATGCCTAAATGTTAGTTGTTTCTTAACAGAAAGGCCAGAGCCAAATGTAACAACCATCCACCCCACTACGTAGCTCTGATTTATGGGTAATGCAAATGTAGATGTTTGGGTGTTGCATTTCTTCTTTAATTGTGGGTACAGTTCATTTATTAACATATATTAACAATAGCAAAAGATATTTTAAAAGAATATCAAATGCAAATTCACTTTGGGGAGGCAATTTGTTGACTTCAGCGTTGGTGAGTCTGTCCCACCTCCTTATTATGCCCTGTGTTACACAGCAACATACACCTTCTATTTCTCATATATTTATATCAAATAACACTTTTACACACTTTGCTTTACTTTTAGCCATAAAAATTTGTTTTACAATATTTTTCTGTTTTAAACAGGAGGAAGAAGTGACTGGGCAGGAGAGCCCCGACACCGGCCCCTGCCACTCACAGGTAAGCAGAAAACAACACATGAATAAAAAAAAAATGCATTTTTATCATCTTCTCTGCTGATCTGAGGTTTTCCTTCTTAACCAGGAACCCTTGGAAGAGAGTGGAGACCCTCCAATCAACACCTGTGAGGTACGGGGGCCAAAAAGTTTGCAGGGGTCCCAATGTGTTTTAATTTGAGCTACAGGGTTCATGAACAAAATCTGTAAAGGATAATAATCATATTTACCTAACAGGGACCTTATCTACTAACATAGTGTAACTGAGGCTAACTTGCCCAAATGCAGTTGCCCATACCAACCAGTCAGCATCTGTTACTTAGCGGTCTTCTATCTTGTATAAATTAGAAAATGAAAAGAATATGATTGGCTGCTATGATTGCATCCACTCATACAATGTAACTCATAGGCTACTGCCGGGGAGGGGAGAGTAGGGGCAAATAAAAATCACCCTATATTTTATACAAGACTGTATATTAGCTTCTTTATTACAACGTGGAACATCTTTCTCTTACCTTTTCTTTATTAAGGAGACTTCCAGAAATCCTGGAACCGGACATCTGCCAGGTAAGAAAAAATTAATAGGGTCACAATAGAGATAGACATTTAGATTCACTTTAGGGGGGCAATTGTGAACACGGGCTGGGAGTCCGACCCCATGTCCCTAAATACTTGATGTGCCGGCGCCCCGAGCCATTGCGCTGCCTTGGGTTTAGGCAAACAGAGTGGATTTTGGTGGGAAACTCCTGAGTATAGCTCCAGCCAACACAATGGCTCCAGGTGCAGGCAATAAGCTTTTTGGGGTACAGGGGGAAGATATTCAGCCTGAGTTTAAGCTCAGGCCGAGAATCCACCACATCTGCCATTCCCCCTATACAAGTAAATAAGCACCACTGTGTCGGGCTCATTTACAGCCTCAAGTTGTGGTTGAGCAAAAAATGGTGCAGTTAATGCACAAACTGATACCATTTATTAAATATTCTTGCATTTTTCTGTCTTTTAACCAGGATTGTGAAGAACAAGCTGAGGCGAGCAGCTACAAGGTAATAACCAATGAGAGAAAGAAGACACTGATCATAATTCATTATATAATTAAATTAATTGAACAGATTTATTTGATTATATTCTCTACTGAAGTGAGTTGATCTTATACAATGATGTTTTCTTCTTTAACTAGGAACCCTTGGAAAGCTGTGAGGAACCTCAGCTAGCGACCACTGAGGTAAGCAGCAATGAATTAAATAGCAATTTAAATGGCAATTTAAGCCCCCTCTGACAAACACTTACATTGGGGGGGTTAGGTTCTGCAGAGTTTGCAGCCACCAATCAAATGCACAAGTAAGGGAGCAGGGAGCCACTGGGGCTCTGTTCTTACTAATGTTGTAAAACTGTATTTATATTTCCCAGGAGTCACCGATGGAAACTGGCCCCGACACCGGCCAAACAGAGAGCTCAGCAACGAAACTGAGCGAGGAGGAGGTGAAGGAGATTGAGGAGGTTTGAGCTGAATTTAATATTTTTCTCTCAATATATCATTAACCATTTTAAACCTATTCGGGCCCCCTATCCCACCACATCATACAAACTCTTATGTAAGTCCCATTCCACTCTTACCTGAATGTCAAATGCACAAGTGCTCAGTGGGGCAGTTGGTCACCACTTTTTGCCTCCGTTACAGCCTCTCAGACCTTCCACATCTCTCATTGCCCTTCTAGAACATGCAGACTAAAGCCAAGATCCAGGCTTCACTATACATAGTCCTGCAATCAGAAGATTTTTTCTCCGTTAGCTGGGGATTTATTTTAAGAATGAATGAATCCTTTCCTTGTTCTACAAAATATAATGTTAGCAGTTCCGCAAAATGAGTTGCTCTGATTAAACCCTTTTTTCTCTTCCTCAGGAGGATAACATCACCCCACTCTCGGAGAAATACCCAGTAAGTAGCTGTAAAGCTGTATTTTGCCACAACATTCACAGTTTGGCTTCCATTTTCCAGCCCAAAGCCTTCCAGCCTCTGTTTCACCCAAGTTCCTCCTATACCTTCTGTGCTTCTCACATGTTAGAAAGGTTATTTGTCCAGCTGAATAATATTAGTTTGATTATCACATTATTAAATACAATGTTATTTTCAGGAGCCCGGGAGGTATTTGAAGCTAGGGGAGCCAATCGGGCAGGACCCCAACGGAGTCGTCTACATTGTAAGATATTTTATTCAGTGTTAAAATGAGTCACTTTGTGTCATGCTTTTGGGTAATTCTGTCCATTGGTTGTGCTCTCTACAGCTTTGTTCTTTCCATATTTACATGCTACTGTATAGCTTTTTGGTTTCCCATAGCGTTCCGTTAGTAATGATCACTGAGCTTCTTTCCCTACTTTTGTAACAGGGATGGCACCAAAGAAAACAACGGGAAGTGGCCATAATTATAATTCAACATCAGAAGGTAATGTGTCTTCATGATTACTCTAATTAGATACTAATTAGTCTTTTGTTATACCTACATTATAGTTATCAGTAGAAAGAGAACTTGCTAACCAAATACAGTCAGTGAAATACCCTGGCCCCTAATAACTATGTAACAGTAAAATAACAAATGCAGTTTGATATAAAAGAACACAAGGGGTCTCGGTCATATTATACAATACTCACGTAGGGATATTACAAAGCTGTCATTTTTCATAACAACAAGTTAGGTTGGGGTGTTTGAAACTGTTATTGTATCCATTTTATTTAACTTGTTTCTTTTGTTTGAAACTAGAAGCAACAGGAGATCAAGAAAGAAGTCGAAATCCTGCAAATTGTATCTGGCCACCGGAACATCGTCGACTTCTATGGGGCCTTTTATCATAAGGCCTCATTGGAAACATCACAGCATGGAGGACTATGGGTAAGGAAGTTTTGATTCGGAGAGGTTAAACATTTATGCAGCAAACATGCCAATTGTAACTGATCTAATACACAAGCTAGCATTTTGGATCCATACATGATCCAGTTTGGTAAGAAAGAGTCAGATGTAGCTGATACTGCAGTCCCCCCAAGACTTAAAGCCACAAAGCCTTTTCCTCGGGTTCCCAATAAAATTGTAGGTAACTAAAATAGTTGGCCAAATATTCTTTCTTTTTCTTCTAGATTGCTACAGAGCTTTGTACCGGTGCGACTGTAGAAGATCTCCTTGCATCCAAAAGGACCTTAGGCGAAAGATGGATCGCCTATATTTGCAAGAATGTGATAACGGTAGGTCACCTGTTAAACTCCTTCCTGCTATTCTGCATATTTCTAATTAATTAAAGAGTACAAAATATTTATATACTTACTTTTGCTTTCTTGATTTCTCAGGGCCTTAACCATCTGGAAGAGAAGAAGATAATCCATCATGACATCAAGCCCGAACACATTGTCATCTCCTCATCCGGAGAGGTGAAGATCGGTAAGCGACACAAGGATATTTTTTTCTTCGTGGTGTTTACTGCTGGCTTGTATTTCTAACTAAACATTAACATTCCTGCTTTTGTCATACAATTTTAGGCGAGTTTTGCTTTGCGACCATCGGAGGAAGGAGCGCCAGCACTTCGGGGACCATGGCATACATGGCTCCGGAAGTACTGGCTCATTTTGGCCAAAACAGCGGCGAATATGACCATAAGGTATTGTCATGTCTTCTCTCTCCTTTTAGCTTAGAGTTAGGGGCATATTTAGCAAAATGTGAGATTACACAGAAAAACTCACTTTCTATTCATTCCTATGGGATTTTTAGAAGCCAATTTATCAATGAATGAAAGTTAGAACTCACCATTTGATAAATACACTTCTAAAAATCCCATAGAAAGGAATAGAACGTGGGCGAGTTTTAATATACCTGTATTAAGCTTTAAACTATGTCACTTACACAGGGTGAACTGCGTGTAAATGTTCCACTCGCTTTACTTACCCCTCTCATAACAGAGAATCCAGAGCCGTAATGTGGTTTCTGTGATACGAGAATCTGAAATGAGAGTTGAGAGAGATGAGTGAAATGCATTTTAAGTGCAGGACACAAGAATAATAGAAACCAACTCCATTAGACTGCTTATGCTTTATGGGGATGTCACACTCCATGTAACACTCAAGACTCTCAGTTTGGGGTATTTGGGGACATTTTCTAGACATAAAAGTCACAGCAATTCACTACTGGATTTTAGGCTTCTAATGGATTTGTTATTGTGCAAGCCAAATAGAATCACTATCAGGGTGTGGGTGGATAGGTATCAGAAGTATCCAAATCATCTGCAACTGCAATTATTTTCATGTACTCTGTGTATAATCTTCTCTAATACTCGTCTTTTCCCCCATATTGTAATATCCAGGCTGACATCTGGTCACTAGGGATTGCAGCCATTCAAATGGCGGAAGGACATCTCCGTAAGTAAACCCTAGAGTGTGTGTGTGTGTGTGTGTGTGTGTACTGTACTGCATGTAGAACTGTTAGTAGAATGGGCAGGGGGCATTTATGTGTCACGCCGTAACATAGAGTATTATTAAATATAAAAATCAAAGGGGGTGATATACTAGCATTTTAATTTGCTGTGTTTCCATAATACACAATTTTTTGAGGTAAAGAAACTGGAATTTTTTCAGAATTTGACTTTTCAAACTTGAAAATGTACCCATTTAATAAGAATTTAAAACAGAAATGTAAATTGGTAACTAAAACCTGGCAAGTACCTTTCTAGTGTAAAAATGTCAATTTAAGTAAATCGCCCCCAAATGTTGTATTCATCAGTCATCATGTTTTTGTGTTGTATCTTTACATCCCAGCATTCAGAAGACTTCCCAAGAAGAAGCTGATCCAGCGAATAACAACTGGTCCAGTTCCATCATTACCATCAAGGGGCAATTGGTGAGTCCCTTTCACTAGAATAGCAAAAGGCAGCAAGAGGGTAGAATAGGCAGTTAGGTGGGGAGGGTGGGGAAATGGAAAGCGTGTAAGAAGGTGTGTGAATGAGTCAGGAAAGGTGGAGAAATGGGCAAGGTAGACTTTATGGTGAGGGGGACATTGGGATATGACATAAAGTAAGGATGGGGAAGGGATAAATGGGAAATAAGTGAGGGCAGGTAAATGCTGTGAGATGCCATAGGCAGTGGCTATTTATTGGGCTGGGGGGCTGTTTTGGCCTCTGTGGATATGAAATGCCAGGGCCTATTTTGTATCCCAGTCCGGGCTGAAATAAGGGTGAAGGTGATGCGTAATATGTGTAGCTCTATGCGCAAACGCAGACTCTTGTGCTGAGCTTGAGCTCTTGGGGCCGGTATCTGGCAGCCAATACAAGCCGGGCTAAGATATAGGCAAAACCAGAGAGACAGTAATTTGGTCACAGGTAAATGTACCCTTATAATTCAGGGTTCATAAGTAAGTGCAATAGCCCCCCATTTCAGGCAGAGCAGTGGAACCCTTAGAAGGGAAGGGGCTCACCCCCTATTGCTGCCTGTGCTGTGATTGGGTTGGGTACAGAGCGGCAGGATCAGGGAGTCGTCACACTGTGAACTCTGGGAAATGTAACACAAACAATTATCATTTTACCACCGTTTTTTTTTCCAGGAGTGACGAGTTCCGCTTCTTCATCAGCGAGTGCCTGCAGAGAGACCCAGGCAGGAGACCATCTGCAAGGCAGCTCCTCACGCACCCTTTCATTGCCGAGCTCCGGGGTGAAAGGGGGGTGCAGAGGAATATCGCCCAACACCTGCACAGAGGTAGGGGAACTGCTCATTCTCATTATAGTTCATGTGATGCACAGACTGTAATCATTTACTGTTCCCATTCCTACAATATTCTCCTGCTTTCCTACATACAATATCATTCTATAACTAAAGCCACCAAGAATAAAGACTAAGATTGGATTAGGGCAGAGCTCACTAAACTGGGCTAAATCTACAGGAGAGACAAACATCTGAGAGGGGAGAACATGTTATTATTAGACAGTTGTAGTTGGCCTTTAAATTAGCAGCAAAAGGGAACGTGATATAAAACATGCATATAAATGCAAAGAGTAACAAGGAACAAATTGCAGAATTATTATATACTCACCTACTCCATGGATAACACTGAACAATCTCTCCTTAGGAACGAGGCACTGAAACGAAAACAACGAGGCAGCCATCGGGGGAGGGTCGGGGGCATAAATAGGGGGCCTAATTACCATCCTTGGGCCCCCACAAACATCTTTAACATCGTGGTCCCGATGGCAGCCCTCCATGTTCTCTTCATCAGGGAAACAGCATCTTCTAATATCTAGTAGAATTAAGCCTAAAACAACTGGACTTTTCTGAGTTTTTCTTGAAAACGTTTCACCACTCATCCGAGTGGCTTCTTCAGTTCAAATGACTGGTAGGGAATTCCCCGGTATTTAAACTCTTGATGGTAGTAGAGTCACAGACATCCAATCACAATGGTTCCATTGAACTTGTTCAGTTAGGTGTTAGCTGAAACTGACAGGTGTAAGGTTTGATCCAATCACAATGGTACCAAGATTCTCATTGATGAAGGTGTTAATCCTTCAAAGTACATGACTGGAAGTGTGAACTGTTGTGAAACTGCCGGGGTAAGGATGTCAACGGGCCATTGTATGTTGGTGACAAGCGGTGTCTCAGGCCCCCTCCTCTGTTCAGGGATGGTTTTTCCAGGTTGGCATAAATGGCCTCTTTCACACCTCTTTCAAACCATCTGTCCTCTCGGTCCAAAATATGCACGTTACTGTCCTCAAAAGAGTGACCTTTTTCTTTGAGGTGTAGATAGACCGCTGAGTCTTGTCCTGAGGAGTTTGCCCGCCTATGTTGGGCCATTCTCTTACAGAGAGGTTGTTTTGTCTCCCCAATGTATAAGTCTGAGCACTCTTCACTACACTGGACAGCATAGACCACATTACTTTTCATGTGCTTGGGTGTTGGGTCTTTCGGGTGCACCAGCTTCTGTCTCAGGGTGTTGCTGGGTTTGAAAAACACAGGAATGCGATGTTTGTTGAAAATTCTCCTAAGTTTTTCTGATGTTCCAGCAACATATGGAATGACTATGTTGTTTCGCCTGCTGTGTTCCTCCCTTCTGTTTGTAGGTCTGGTCTTTCTGTTGGTCTTTGATTTGGTTTTGATGAAGGCCCAGTCTGGGTACCCACAAGTTTTCAGAGCTCCTTTTAGATGTTTATATTCTTTCTCCTTGGCCTCTGCATTGGATGCCACAGTTTCAGCCCGATGATGTAGAGTCCTAATTACACCCAGTTTATGTTCCAAAGGGTGGTGGGAATCAAACAGCAAGTACTGGTCTGTGTGGGTGGTGATTCCCACCACCCTTTGGAACATAAACTGGGTGTAATTAGGACTCTACATCATCGGGCTGAAACTGTGGCATCCAATGCAGAGGCCAAGGAGAAAGAATATAAACATCTAAAAGGAGCTCTGAAAACTTGTGGGTACCCAGACTGGGCCTTCATCAAAACCAAATCAAAGACCAACAGAAAGACCAGACCTACAAACAGAAGGGAGGAACACAGCAGGCGAAACAACATAGTCATTCCATATGTTGCTGGAACATCAGAAAAAACTAGGAGAATTTTCAACAAACATCGCATTCCTGTGTTTTTCAAACCCAGCAACACCCTGAGACAGAAGCTGGTGCACCCGAAAGACCCAACACCCAAGCACATGAAAAGTAATGTGGTCTATGCTGTCCAGTGTAGTGAAGAGTGCTCAGACTTATACATTGGGGAGACAAAACAACCTCTCTGTAAGAGAATGGCCCAACATAGGCGGGCAAACTCCTCAGGACAAGACTCAGCGGTCTATCTACACCTCAAAGAAAAAGGTCACTCTTTTGAGGACAGTAACGTGCATATTTTGGACCGAGAGGACAGATGGTTTGAAAGAGGTGTGAAAGAGGCCATTTATGCCAACCTGGAAAAACCATCCCTGAACAGAGGAGGGGGCCTGAGACACCGCTTGTCACCAACATACAATGGCGCGTTGACATCCTTACCCCGGCAGTTTCACAACAGTTCACACTTCCAGTCATGTACTTTGAAGGATTAACACCTTCATCAATGAGAATCTTGGTACCATTGTGATTGGATCATACCTTCTTACACCTGTCAGTTTCAGCTAACACCTAACTGAACAAGTTCAATGGAACCATTGTGATTGGATGTCTGTGACTCTACTACCATCAAGAGTTTAAATACCGGGGAATTCCCTACCAGTCATTTGAACTGAAGAAGCCACTCGGATGAGTGGTGAAACGTTTTCAAGAAAAACTCAGAAAAGTCCAGTTGTTTTAGACTTAATTCTACTAGATACTGTATATCATGACCTGGATGAATGAGAATCTTCATAGACAGCATCTTCTAACAACTGCACATGTAAGTTATCGTCTTGTGGGTTAGGGTGGGATGTGGGTTATGGTATTGCGAGTAAGGAGTGGGTTAATGTTTGTGGGTTAGGGTGGGATGTGGGTTATGGTATTGCGGGTAAGGAGTGGGTTAGTGTTTGTGGGTGAGGGTGGGATGTGGGTTATGGTATTGCGGGTCAGGAGTGGGTTAGTGTTTGTGGGTTATAGTGGGATGTGGGTTATGGTATTGCGGGTCAGGAGTGGGTTAATGTTTGTGGGTTAGGGTGGGATGTGGGTTATGGAATTGCGGGTCATGGTCACAGTAAAGGAACAAATTGCAGAATTATTATATACTCACCTACTCCATGGATAACACTGAACAATCTCTCCTTAGGAACGAAGCACTGAAACATCAACAACGAGGCAGCCATCGGGGGAGGGTCGGGGGCATAAATAGGGGGCCTAATTACCATCCTTGGGCCCCCACAAACATCTTTAACATCGTGGTCCCGATGGCAGCCCTCCATGTTCTCTTCATCATGGATATCAGAATCTTCTAACAACTGCAGGAGTGGGTTAATGTCTTGTGGGTTAGGGTGGGATGTGGGTTATAATATTTGGGGTCAGGAGTGGGTTAATGTTTGTGGGTTACAGTGGGATGTGGGTTATGGTATTGCGGGACAGGAGTGGGTTAATGTTTGTGGGTTACAGTGGGATGTGGGTTAGGGTATTGCGGGACAGGAGTGGGTTAGTGTTTGTGGGTTACAGTGGGATGTGGGTTATGGTATTGCGGGACAGCAGTGGGTTAATGTCTTGTGGGTTACAGTGGGATGTGGGTTATGGTATTGCGGGACAGGAGTGGGTTAGTGTTTGTGGGTTACAGTGGGATGTGGGTTATGGTATTGCGGGACAGGAGTGGGTTAGTGTTTGTGGGTTACAGTGGGATGTGGGTTAGGGTATTGCGGGACAGGAGTGGGTTAGTGTTTGTGGGTTACAGTGGGATGTGGGTTAGGGTATTATGGGTCAGGAGTGGGTTAATGTCATGTGGGTTAGGGTGGGATGTGGGTTATGGTATTGCGGGTCAGGAGTGGGTTAGTGTTTGTGGGTTAGGGTGGGATGTGGGTTATGGTATTGTGGGATCAGGAGTGGGTTAATATATATATATTTTTTTTATAACAATTCTTTTATTGAGTGTAAATGTACATAGTTTGCAGTATATTGTTTCCATTGTCATTTACTTGTTGTACAGAAAGTAAATAAAGTAAATAACAACATAACAATAATAACATTGCAGTGCCTTCTTTGCAGATACCGATGCTATTTGCCATTCAAGCTGTGTTTCTGGTTACTAGCCTGCCCTTCAGGGCCTTAGTGAGATATTGGGGTTACACTGTTACCTTGTGTCTGGGTGTGTAGGTTATTCAAGGGGGGGATATGGGGGGTACCTCCCTGACCTGCATATCTTAGGGGGGTTCTGCGTCTATCCATGGTGACCATATTTTATCAAATTTTTGAGGGCACCCTCTCCTTATGTACGTTAGCTTGTATAGGGGTATAGCTTTGTTGATCATGGATTCCCATGCTGCTACTCTAGGGCCATTGAGTGGGTTAATATTTTGTGGGTGAGGGTGGGATGTGGGTTATAGTATTGCGGGTCAGGAGTGGGTTAATATTTTGTGGGTGAGGGTGGGATGTGGGTTATGGTATTGCGGGACAGGAGTGGATTAGTGTTTGTGGGTTACAGTGGGATGTGGGTTATGATATTGCGGGAAAGGAGTGGGTTAATATTTGTGGGTTACAGTGGGATGTGGGTTATGGTATTGCGGGACAGGAGTGGGTTAGTGTTTGTGGGTTACAGTGGGATGTGAGTTAGGGTATTGTGGATCAGGAGTGGGTTAGAGTGGGATGTGGGATATGGTATTGCGGGTCAGGAGTGGATTAATGTTTGTGGGTTACAGTGGGATGTGGGTTATGGTATTGTGGGTAAGAAATGGGTTAATGTTTGTGGGTTACAGTGGGATGTGGGATATGGTATTGCGGGACAGGAGTGGGTTAGTGTTTGTGGGTTACAGTGGGATGTGGGTTATGGTATTGCGGGACAGGAGTGGGTTAGTGTTTGTGGGTTACAGTGGGATGTGGGTTAGGGTATTATGGGTCAGGAGTGGGTTAATGTCATGTGGGTTAGGGTGGGATGTGGGTTATGGTATTGCGGGTCAGGAGTGGATTAGTGTTTGTGGGTTACAGTGGGACGTGGGTTAGGGTATTGGCGGGTCAGAAGTGGGTTAGTGTTTGTGGGTTACAGTGGGAGGTGGGTTAGGGTATTGCGGGACAGGAGTGGGTTAGTGTTTGTGGGTTACAGTGGGATGTGGGTTAGGGTATTACGGGACAGCAGTGGGTTAGTGTTTGTGGGTTAGGGTATTGCGGGACAGCAGTGGGTTAGTGTTTGTGGGTTACATGTGGGTTATGGTATTGCGGGACAGCAGTGGGTTCGTGTTTGTGGGTTAGGGTATTGCGGGACAGCAGTGGGTTAGTGTTTGTGGGTTACAGTGGGATGTGGGTTATGGTATTGCGGGACAGCAGTGGGTTAGTGTTTGTGGGTTACAGTGGGAATGTGGGTTAGGGTATTACGGGAAGCAGTGGGTTAGTGTTTGTGGGTTAGGGTATTGCGGGACAGCAGTGGGTTAGTGTTTGGTGGGTTACAGTGGGATGTGGGTTATGGTATTGCGGGACAGCAGTGGGTTAGTGTTTGTGGGTTACAGTGGGATGTGGGTTAGGGTATTGCGGGACAGCAGTGGGTTAGTGTTTGTGGGTTACAGTGGGATGTGGGTTAGGGTATTGCGGGACAGCAGTGGGTTAGTGTTTGTGGGTTACAGTGGGATGTGGGTTAGGGTATTGCGGGACAGCAGTGGGTTAGTGTTTGTGGGTTACAGTGGGATGTGGGTTAGGGTATTGCGGGACCGGAGTGGGTTAGTGTTTGTGGTTACAGTGGGATGTGGTTAGAGTATTGCGGGACAGGAGTGGGTAGTGTTTGTGGGTTACAGTGGGATGTGGGTTAGGTATTGCGGGACAGGAGTGGGTTAGTGTTTGTGGGTTACAGTGGGATGTGGGTTAGTGGTATTGCGGGACAGCAGTGGGTTAGTGTTTGTGGGTTACAGTGGGATGTGGGTTAGGTATTTGCGGGACAGCAGTGGGTTAGTGTTTGTGGGTTACAGTGGATGTGGGTTAGGGTATTGCGGGACAGCAGTGGGTTAGTGTTTGTGGTTACATGGATGTGGGTTAGGTATGCGGGACAGCAGTGGGTTAGGTTTGTGGTTACAGGGATGTGGGTATAGGGTATTGCGGGACAGCAGTGGGTTAGTGTTTGTGGGTTACAGTGGGATGTGGGTTAGGGTATTGCGGGACAGCAGTGGGTTAGTGTTGTGGGTTACTGATAAAAATCTTTTATCCCGGCTGAGTGATGAGACGACCCATATCCGCAGCCTGAGATACCGGTTCCCATGGATTCCCCAAACGCACCGAACAAGGTTTCCTACGATATCATTGGTGCGCGTATGGGCAGCTTAAGGCTCAAGGTATTATAGCCAGAGGCAATAAAAAGGCAAAACACACAGAGTTGTAGCTGCAAAGAAGATTACAGTACTGTGGGGGCTCAGGGGGCGCTGATATATAAGGCAACAACTCACGCCATGTACTCACCATTACACTGAAGGCTAAACCAGTTACCCATCTGGTAACCAGCAACAAGCCCTGTACCCCGAGCCCTCGGCCTGTACCATCCATACTATCATAGCCTGGCAACCCCCCCTCTCTGTAATGCCCCAAACCATAAGGATCTCCTCGCCAAAAAGCACATCTACACGACACCTGCCTATTGGGGAAAGTAGGGCCCTACTGGGACTGCCCCCCCAGCAAGAAATGCCCCCCCATAATAAGGGGAACTGTACCCCCAAATACAACTGGGCTCAAGAACTCAAACCAGAAATATGTAAAAACACTGATTGGTTGTACTGTACTGACTGATTAGAATGGGTTGGACGGCTGAATACAGGGTTATGGGAGATCGTGGTACCAGTTGGTCCAGTCAGGAAGGAATCCCCCCCCCCCTGCAGCAAATAGAGAGGCCTCAGAAGGGGTTTATCCTTCCTCTGGGTCAACTAGCAGTTAGGCAGGTTATATACAGGCATTATGGCTGAACGTGATCCACGTGTGTCCTTTTAAACCTAATTTATCTGATTATGTAAATAACATAGTTGGATGACACCTCGGGGCACCCTGGCAAAGTGCCATTAAAGGCCTAAGGACATACAGGTATAGGGCCGGTTATCCAGAATGCTCGGTACAAAGGGTATTACGGATAAGGGGTCTTTCCGTAATTTGGATCTCCATCCCTTAAGTCTACTAAAAAATCAATAAAACATTAATTAAACCCAATAGGATTGTTTTGCATCCAATAAGGATTATTTATATCTTAGTTGGGATCAAGTACAGGTACTGTTTTATTATTACAGAGAAAAGGGAATCATTTAACCATTAAATAAACCCAATAGGGCTGTTCTGCCCCCAATAAGGGGTAATTATATCTTAGTTGGGATCAAGTACAGGTACTGTTTTTCAGGTAAGGGAACCCATAGCGGTATTGCTATTTCCCTATATTCAGTAATACATATCATCCTGGGCCCACTGGACGCTCACACCGGTGTAAGTTCGGGTCAAAAATGTGTCTGGGGGTGGGGGGTCCGGCTGCACCAGGGCCCGGGGATGTCTAGTTACGCGACTGTGGATAGAAGATCTGGAGCAGGGGACCAGGGAAGGCACGTGAGAGAATCCTGTCAGCCCTAGGGAATCTAAAGCTGGGGACGGCCATTTGTTTGGGGGCTGCAGGTGATTTAACCAGGTTGTCTGCAGGAGCTACGGCACCATCGGTAGGGAATGAAGAGCCCTATGGCTTACATATTGGATTGCAGACACGGCCTCGAAAAATGCTTTATGCAAGTTGCCCTTTGGGGGTTGAAGAATGCTTTATGCAAGTTGCCCTTTGGGGGTTGAAGAATGCTTTATGCAAGTTGCCCTTTGGGGGTTGAAGAATGCTTTATGCAAGTTGCCCTTTGGGGGTTGAAGAATGCTTTATGCAAGTTGCCCTTTGGGGGTTGAAGAATGCTTTATGCAAGTTGCCCTTTGGGGGTTGAAGAATGCTTTATGCAAGTTGCCCTTTGGGGGTAAGATGCTATTCGGTAAAGCGTTGGAGGAAATATCTAAATCAGGGGTTTATAAAAAAAAAGTTGGGGAGCAACACAAGCATTAAAAAAAAATTCCTGGGGTACCAAATAAGGGCTATGATTGGTTATTTGTAGTCCCTATGTGCACTGGCACCTACAGTAGGCTCTGTATGGCAGTACCCATGGTCATTATGCCTCCAAGTCAGGAATTCAAGAATAAGGACCTGCTTTGAGGCCACTGGGAGCAACATGTTACCCCCGAGTCACTGGTTGGGGATCGCTGATCTAAATCATCTGGTGGGAAAAGTACATTCCTTCCGCAGACTCCCAGGAGATTTAAGGAACCTCCAAGACACCAATCTGACACTTAGAAGGAAGTTAAAGCTTATAGGCCTGGTAAGGAGCCTGATAGGTCATTCTCAAGAAAGACAGGGCAGTCTAGTATATAAAGATCCCCGATCCTCCAAGTCCCAGCAGAAGTCACAATGATGGGAGGTTGTTCCAGCTTCTAAGAGTAGGAGCAAGGCTCCTTCAATTCCAGAGAGTCTGGACAAGGAATATTCAAGACTCGTGGGTACTGTCTGTTGTAAGGAGGGTTATCGGCTGGAGTGTTGCCATATCTATAGATACTGTCCTGGGAATGATTTCTCTTCCTCAAGCAAGGATCTCCAGAACCGGGGGTACTGACCATATCCAAGCAAGATCAGTTGTCTGCCATGCAATTCATGAGATACTTGAGCATTCTGACATCAAAAATAGGATTGGTCAGCTGGGTGAGGCGGCGGATGCACCCGATTCAGCGAGGATTATCGGCCAAATGAGTCAATAAAAATGTAACTTATTAGCTTAACGTGATTCATACAAAATCTCCCAGCTGATAAGGATCCTCTCACGGAACATTTGTTTATTCACCGTGATTTCACACCTGTGTATTCACACTCACGTGGAACCTGCCGCCATTACGCAAACTTGCCTGAAATAAAGGGAGGTTTGTTTCCCACACACATGAATTAATACTGTTTCAGGTACAGTTATAGGGTAACTCTTATGTTTAGGCTGGGAGAATTCTAATGCTCTGGTTACAGGCTGGAGCCGACAGTGAGCATTGGCCTCTGGTTGGTATACGGTAAAGGTCGCCATACATGGGAAGACTCACTCATTTGGCCAGATCGGAGCTTCCCCCGATATGCCCACCTAGGGCCAAACTCTAAAAATACAACAGGCGGCATTGGATCAGAGACTGCGTGAATAAACCGATGCGGAGCTCGATGAGATGAAAAGTCAAACCTGCCCAATCAAGATCTGCCCAATGTTAGGCCAGATATCAGTGGGATAGGCCCATCTTTATCTTGTAAGTACTAGGGTTCTTTCACTACAGTATGCATATATACAGAGACCCAACTGGATAGATAGGTCAGTATGGGTCTGTATGTGAGTGGATAGATAGGTCAGTGTGGGTCTGTATGTGAGTGGATAGATAGGTCAGTGTGGGTCTGTATGTGAGTGGATAGATAGGTCAGTATGGGTCTGTATGTGAGTGGATAGATAGGTCAGTATGGGTCTGTATGTGAGTGGATAGATAGGTCAGTGTGGGTCTGTATGTGAGTGGATAGATAGGTCAGTATGGGTCTGTATGTGTGTGGATAGATAGGCCAGTGTGGGTCTGTATGTGAGTGGATAGATAGGTCAGTGTGGGTCTGTATGTGAGTGGATAGATGGGTCAGTGTGGGTCTGTATGTGAGTGGATAGATGGGTCAGTGTGGGTCTGTATGTGAGTGGATAGATAGGTCAGTGTGGGTCAGTATGTGAGTGGATAGATAGGTCAGTATGGGTCTGTATGTGAGTGGATAGATAGGTCAGTGTGGGTCTGTATGGGAGTGGATAGATAGGTCAGTGTGGGTCTGTATGTGAGTGGATAGATGGGTCAGTATGGGTCTGTATGTGAGTGGATAGATGGGTCAGTATGGGTCTGTATGTGAGTGGATAGATAGGTCAGTGTGGGTCTGTATGTGAGTGGATAGATGGGTCAGTATGGGTCTGTATGTGAGTGGATAGATAGGTCAGTGTGGGTCTGTATGTGAGTGGATAGATAGGTCAGTGTGGGTCTGTATGGGAGTGGATAGATAGGTCAGTGTGGGTCTGTATGTGAGTGGATAGATGGGTCAGTATGGGTCTGTATGTGAGTGGATAGATAGGTCAGTGTGGGTCTGTATGTGAGTGGATAGATGGGTCAGTGTGGGTTTGCGTGTGCTATGTAACATGTCAGTGTGGGTCTAATGGACCAATTAGAACTGAAACATGTTGTGCTTTGCTGTGCACCAATAAATGTACCAAGTTTGCTTTAACACAAGGCTCTGGTGGATTCCTGTTTATATTGTTATGATGCAGGTGAGGGCACAAGGGGAGTAGATAGCAATGAAGCAAGTGCCCAGGGAGTAGGTTCCATTACAAGCCCCTTCCTTGTATTTACTGCCCTCTGCCTTTTCTCTTAACTAGCTCAGTCTCACAGGAACAGTTTTGTGTGATCTCCACTACACTTACCTTAGGGACCAACTCACAATATAAAGGTAAATATCTGCACAACAGCAGCCTAGAGCCCACTGAGCATGTGCAGTGCCACTGACACACAGACCTGCTGTGGACAAAGTTAAAGGCCAGGATCATTAGTTCATAGGGCTGCTGACTCTCTGGGCTGGTACAGGGAGTTCAGTACATAAAATACAGCATTTCCAGCCAGAGTTTAGTTTTTGAATTATTTGCCTTCCTCTTCTGATTCTTTCAAGCTTTTAAATGGGGGTCACTGACCCAGTAGATAAAAAAACAAAACAAAAAACTATTGCTCTGTGAACTTTATTTTTTATCCTTCTATTCAGACCCTCTCCTATTCATATTCCTGTTTCTCATTTAAATCACTGCCTAGTTGCTAAGGTAAAAAGGCCCTGGCAACAAGATAGCTAAGGTTCCAAACTGGAGAGCTGCTGTACAAAAAGCTAAGCACAGGTATAGGACCTGTTATCCAGAATGCTCAGGACCTGGGGCTTTTTTCGGAAAAGCGATCTTTCCGTAATTCGGATCTCCATACATTAAATTTACTAAAAAAATAATTTAAACATCATTTAAACCCAATAGGGCTGTTCTGCCCCCAAAAAGGGGTAATTATATCTTAGTTGGGATCAAGTACAGGTCCTGTTTTATTATTACAGAGAAAAGGGAATCATTTAACCATTAAATAAACCCAATAGGGCTGTTCTGCCCCCAATAAGGGGTAATTATATCTTAGTTGGGATGAAGTACAGGTACTGTTTTATTATTACAGAGAAAAGGGAATCATTTAACCATTAAATAAACCCAATAGGGCTGTTCTGCCCCCAATAAGGGGTAATTATATCTTAGTTGGGATCAAGTACAGGTACTGTACTTGATTCGTTGTTCTAATATCCCTTGTTCTAATAAGCCTGAATTCGCCCGATATAACCCACCCGTAGGTGGGGATACCGGGAGAAGATCAGCTCGCTTGGCAACGTGTATGGCCGCCAATATTCTTCCTTCCTGGGCCGAACACACTATATAATCCCAGAGGTAGAGCCAGGGTAGACCTTTACCTGTGGCTCCTTGTTTAGTGTGGCAGCTCCGTCAGTCTCCCTTGTGCTCTATCCGATTCTCAGTTCATTCTCCAGGCCACAGATTTTGGCCTTTAAGTTGCGCAGTTCCCCTTGAATTTTTTGTGTCTTTTTGTTGCCCTGCCGCACTGCATCCAGAATAGCAAGATCTTGGTCTGGCCCGATGTTCAGCGTCACCTGAGAGGAGAGCAAAAAGAGGAGAGCAAGATTAATTCACATCTCCTCTCACCCCCACAGGGCCCTTACCCATAGGGGTTCCTTCTTAGTTTGGTTATGAGCCGTCTCACTGCGTGTGTTTAATCCTCTAGTACAGCAATAGCAGTGTTATGAAGTTTAAGCTCCCCCTACTGGCTAGAAAATGTAACTGCTGCTCCAAATATCATAGTACAGGTATGGGATCACTTATCCGGAAACCCGTTATCCAGAAAGCTCTGAATTACAGAATGCCGTCTCCCATAGACTCCATTTTAAACCTGATTTTCTTTTTATCTGTAATAATAAAACAGTACCTTGTAATTGATCCCAACTAAGATATAATTACCCCTTATTGGGGGCAGAACAGCCCTATTGGGTTTATTTAATGGTTAAATGATTCCCTTTTCTCTGTAATAATAAAACAGTACCTGTACTTGATCCCAACTAAGATATAATTACCCCTTATTGGGGCAGAACAGCCCTATTGGGTTTATTTAATGGTTAAATGATTCCCTTTTCTCTGTAATAATAAAACAGTACCTGTACTTGATCCCAACTAAAATATAATACTGGATGCAAAATAATCCTATTGGGTTTAATTAATGTTTAATTGATTTTTAAGAAGACTTAAGGTATGGAGATCCAAATTACAGAAAGACCCCATACCCAGAATACCCTTGGTCCCGAGCATTCTGGATAATGGGTTTACCTTCAAGTATGTTATAGAATGGTCAATTTTTAATTAGTCTTCATTTTTTTATAGTTGTTTTTTTTTTTTTAATCATTTGCATTCTTCGTCTGGCTCTAAATGGGGGTCACTGACCCCGGCAGCCCATAAACTACTGCTCTGTGAGGCTACAGTTTTATTGTTATTGTCCTTTTTTATTACTTATCGCTCTATTCAGGTGCTCTCCTACTCATGTTCAAGTCTCTTATTCAAAGCGCTGACTGGTTGCTAGACTAATTTGAACCCAAGCAACCAGACAGCTGCTGAAATTTTGAACTGGAAAGCTACTGAACAAAAGCTAAGTAATTTAAAATCCACAAATAAAAAAAAAAGACCAATTGCAATTTGTCTCAGAATAGCACTCTCTCCTACTAGATCGCACAAGAAAATACCAGCCGCTTGGCCACCTTATCTGAACGTTCCTGGTATAAGAATAACATTGGATATTAATCTCACAAACAGATGTTGGGTAACTTAACACTACAGGAGGACTAGGGGAGATAACCAGTCACATTTTTATAAAAACAAACAAAGCAGTTTTTAATTATTTGCTTTCTTCTTCTGACTCTTTCTAACTTTCAAATGGGGGTCACTGACCCCGGCAGCCAAGAAACTATTGCTCCGCGAGGCTACTTTTAATTGTGTTGATTTGAAAAACCCATCATACTGTTCTTCGACTTCAGCTTATTCTTTCGCTTTTTCTTCTTATTTTTAGCACCCCCCCATTTTCTAAACGCTACTCCACCTACAGATTTAGGGGTACAACACCCAGACTCCCCACACTTCTTCGCCCTATAGCGGAGCAGGCTGCTTGTGCTTTTCTAAGCGATTCCCCCCGTCTTTTTGTGGCGCTGCTCCGAACACCCCAATTTTCCATTGACTTTGACAGGAAGAATGAAATGAAGAATGAAACAGCGACAATTGCTGGATCCCAAAGGGGGAGGGGCCAACAACAGCCAATCAAATATAACCCATTGACTTTAATGGGAAAATTTAAACTGCGGCCAATCTTACAGCTCTGAGGCTACAGTCCCCAAACTTGAATCACATAGTCATGGGGCCAGCCTGAATGAAAATATGATGATTGTTGGATGCCCAAAACTGGGCGGAACTGTGAACAGCCAATTAGATTTTACCTACTGACTTGGCAAAAATCCAACCTGCTGCCATTCTCACAGTAATAACACCGGGGTCCCCAGACTCTGCAGAGTTAATGCAAAGTTTGCAGAGTTAGTCACTGGGTAAGTACAATTCCAGGTTAGAAAAAGTGGGCGGAGCCACCAACCGCCAATCAGATGTCTCTTGTTGACTTTCAGTGGGGAAATTTAAATTGCTGCCATTCAGACAGTATTAAAACCAGGGTCCCCAAACTTTGCACAGTGGTTTTTACTATAGAACTGTGGTCCAAGGTTAGAGAAAGTGGGCGGAGCCAACAGATCAAATTTCCTTTAGTGACTTCACGTTTTTTAACCCAACATAAAGTTTGTTCTCAAACTTCCATTTCTAGTTGTTATTGTTATTTCTCTATTCAGGCCCTCTCCTATTCATATACCAGTCTCTCACTCAAACCACTTTCTGGTTGCTAATAGGGTAATGTAAACCCTAGCAACCAGATGACTCGGGAGTGGCTGAACAAAAAGTAAAATACATTTAACAAACACAAAAAAATAAAGACCAATTGCAAACTGTATTAGAATATTACTTTCTACATCATACTAAATCAGGGATCTTCAAACCATGGCCCAAAGGCCGGATTTAGCCCCCCAAGGTAATTAACCTGGCCCCGGCTGCCTCCTCACCCCTGGCTACTACCTGTAGACCTGCAGACGCAGCAGGGAATGGGGGAGCGGGGAGCTAGAGGATGCAGCAGGGAATGGGGGAGCGGGGAGCTAGAGGATGCAGCAGGGAATGGGGGAGCAGGGAGCTAGAGGATGCAGCAGGGAGTGGGGGAGCAGGGAGTAGAGGATGCAGCAGGGAGTGGGGGAGCAGGGAGTCGGAGAATGAAGCAGGGGAGCAGGAAGGCGGAGGACGGAGCGGGGGAGAAGGGAGCTGGAGGACGCAGCAGGAAGTGGGGGAGCCGGAGGACACAGCTGGGAGCGGGGGAGCAGGGAGTCGGAGGATGAAGCAGGGGAGCAGGGAGCCGGAGGATGGAGCGGGGGAGCAGGGAGTCGAAGGACAAAGCAGGGGAGCAGGGAGCCGGAGGATGGAGCGGGGGAGCAGGGAGTCGGAGGACAAAGCAGGGAGCAAGAGGATGCAGCAGGGAGCAGGGGAACAGACAGTGGGCCATAGTTTGAGGATGCGGGGGCCTAGTTTGAGGACTACAGTCCGGCCCCCAAGCAGTCTGAGGGACCATGAACTGGCCCCATGTTTAAAAAGTTTGAGGACCCCTGTAGTAAATGGTAACTCAAATGTGAACCCCCCTTTACAAGGTATTAAGAACTCACCTTGAAGATTTCCCTGCCCACGTCTCCCTCCTCTCGTATCTTTCCCAGCTCATCCTCCAGTGTCACACACTGCTCCCGGTACATTTCAGCGAGGCGATGTGCTTGTGCCAGCTGCTCTGTAAGAGACTGTATAAGAAGAGGCATAAGAACCAGCAAGCAGCACTAATACCATAATATCCTTTATTCACACATTCATGGGAATTACCCTTCACTTCCTCACTGTGCGAGTGCCGACTTGCTTTCTCGACCAATGACAAACGCAGGATCTCTCGCTCGTGTTCCCGCTCTTGCTCTGGGTCACTACTTAAAGCCAACTGCTCTCGGCACCGGTCTAGCTCTCGGAGCAGCCGATCCTTCTCGGCCATCCAAGATTTCTCATTGGCTCGGCACTCAAATTTCAGTTGCAGGAAATCCCTGGTGCTCTCGTACAGCAATTTCTGGGTCTTATTCAGCCTGGGAAAGATTGATGGTGATGGTTCCAGAAGCCAGTGATGTACAACAGGGGGCTGATTTCCCTAACCCTAGGTGTAGGAGGCCTATGGATTTCTCCACTTTTCTCACACACTCACTTATCTGTCATAGATTTCATTTTGTCCTGGTCTCTTTGGTGCTGCACCTGGGTTTCTTCCACGCGGACCTTCCTGTCCTCTAGAGTCTCTATCTGCTCTTTGGATAGTCGTGTCTGCTCTTCCAGCTGGGCCTGCAGCGCCTCCACCTGGTCAGAGGAAAAGGTAACAACTTGCATTCAGTTGACTTTAAAGAAGGAAGTCTTGTAATCCAACAGCAGGAACCCCAATCAGGGTCGGAACTATGGGTAGGCAGAAGAGGCAGCTGCCTAGGGTGCAATTATTGGGGGGCAAAAGGCGCCTTTCCTGCCTACCCCTAGTCCGCGATCCTTTGTCATTGCCCCCGGGTGCAATGTCCCATCGCAAGTGGCCGACCGGGTTGCCTAGGGCTTCGCCCACCTATGACCCCAATATCTGTTTCACACATTACATGAACAGAATGACCCAAGGAATAATTAAATATTCAAACGCAGCTTCACCTGAAGCAAAAGAATCTGGGGATCTTCTTTCTTGCCCTCTTTGCTTCTGTCTTGCTTCCCCGGTGCTTTCAGGGGTGCTTGTTTGGTACCTGTAAGTGGAAAGCAGCGGGTCACCGACTGACATATATGAAAGAGTCAAACTTAGGGAAACTTACAGCCATGGCTCCTTTATATAAAAGAAAAAGATATTAAAACAAAAGCCAAGTTTAAACACATTTTAGGAAATAAGATTTGAAAGCACACAAGTCACTAACCTGCCTGGCCTGAACGTTGCAGTTTCCGGGCGTATGGATCCCCAGACTGAACAGCACGTTGGGGAATGGTGACCTGCAATTGCAGACGAATTAAAGGGAAAGTTAATTTAAGATAAAACCTGGGCTGATTTTTTATTTTTATTAGCAACCTCCCCTGGAATTTGGAAACCCATCAGTGCCCCCCCAATACTTATGTCGTTAGGAAGCTCAGATTCTCCCTATTGCTTGTTACATGGCCAGGCAGATCTAAGAAAAAACCGAGAAGCTCACATGGATATTCTTGTTATGCGGCTGAAAAATGGGTTACTGTTATGGGTTACTGCCCAGGGGCAAATCAGCCCAGTGTTGTTAATTAAGCACCAATGGGTTCCTAAACAAAGAGGACATCAGGAGACAGGACACTGATGACAGTTGAGGACCCTCCTCCTCTCCCTTTATCCCACCATTCCGGAAGGGAGCCAGCTTGTAATAAAGAGAAATAAGCTCTAGAACATAAACCTACTAACAACTCTCAACAAGACTAAGGGCAATTTTGAACAAGAGTTGGGGGAGGGAAGCCCTGTGTCCCCCTTACGACTGGAGAGAAAAGGATTTAACAGTAATACATAAATCTCCTTTTCTCCCATGTCTAGGGGGACACAGGGACCGTGGGGACATTTTATTTTATCAATGTCTGCATTTGATCATGAACTGAATTCTCCTGAATAGCATTAACCCTTTTACTGCCAGCTGTTTTGGTCAAAGCGGAACTTGTATTGCCAGACAGTTTTTGAACATTTTGCACTGTTTCACTTTAGGGGCCTTTCCTCGGGGGGACTTTTAGTTTACCCAGGAAAACAATATATCGATTTTTTCAGAACAACCTAAGCTTTCAAAATATGGTAGAATTTTTGTGTAATTCCAATTCTGTAACAAGATATAGGCTTCTAAATGTGTAAAAATAAAAAAAATCACATTTTCCATAATATAAACACACATACTAGAAACAAAAATTATTTTATGCCCGAATATACAACTGATTTGGAAAGTCCCATGTCTCCTGAACGTGCCAATACCAAATATATATAGTTTTATGGAGATTTCTCACTTGTATAGGTCACAAACTCCCAGCAGTACATTACCAAATTCCAAAAGCACTGCTCCAGAAAGCGGCATACTTTAGATTTAAAGAACAAAATTTCCACTAACAGAAGGTTTATCCCAGAAAATTGTACATTTTTGGAAAGAACAGATTCTGGGGAATCCAGAATAGGCACAACTGTCTGTCTACTCCAAACTATCAAGTCGCAATGCTTTCCTAAAGTTATTGGTTTTTATCAAAATTTGTGATTTTTTTTTAAAAAATTGCTTTAAAGCTTCCAGTCTATAGTATCTTATCTCCTACAGGTCATAAAGTAACCAAATAAAACACCCTAAATATGAACCCCAGGGGTCCCCTGAACAGTTTGATGCCCAATATGTATAGGTTTAGCTAAGTATGTGGCATGTAGGGGCCCCAATGGGAACATACCCCCATATGTACTGTCATTTCTGTCATTTCAGCTCCTGCAAAATCAACACATTTACATCCTTTATGTCGGATAATGCTACAAAAAAAGTACACTCACCCCAGAAAGCCATATATTTTTGGAAAATACACATCCCCCCGATTCTATAATGGGTAAACATTTCTTTTTGCTCCAAAGTACAAAGCTGTAAAGCTTTCCTAAGTTTGCAGATCAGCCCCCCAGCCCAATAAATAGTGACTGTCTGTGGCACCTTACAGCCCCCCTGGCATTCCCAGTACCCAGAGGAACAAACAGCCCCCCCAGCCCAATAAATAGTGACTGTCTGTGGCACCTTACAGTCCCCCTGGCATTCCCAGTACCCAGAGGAACAAACAGCCCCCCCCCAGCCCAATAAATAGTGACTGTCTGTGGCACCTTACAGCCCCCCTGGCATTCCCAGTACCCAGAGGAACAAACAGCCCCCCCCCCAGCCCAATAAATAGTGACTGTCTGTGGCACCTTACAGCCCCCTGGCATTCCCAGTACCCAGAGGACAAACAGCCCCCCCCAGCCCAATAAATAGTGACTGTCTGTGGCACCTTACAGCCCCCCTGGCATTCCCAGTACCCAGAGGTACAAACAGCCCCCCAGCCCAATAAATAGTGACTGTCTGTGGCACCTTACAGCCCCCTGGCATTCCCAGTACCCAGAGGCACAAACAGCCCCCCAGCCCAATAAATAGTGACTGTCTGTAGCACCTTACAGTCCCCCTGGCATTCCCAGTACCCAGAGGCACAAACAGCCCCCCCCAGCCCAATAAATAGTGACTGTCTGTGGCACCTTACAGCCCCCCTGGCATTCCCAGTACCCAGAGGAACAAACAGCCCCCCCCAGCCCAATAAATAGTGACTGTCTGTGGCACCTTACAGCCCCCTGGCATTCCCAGTACCCAGAGGCACAAACAGCCCCCCCCAGCCCAATAAATAGTGACTGTCTGTGGCACCTTACAGCCCCCCTGGCATTCCCAGTACCCAGAGGAACAAACAGCCCCCCCCAGCCAAATAAATAGTGACTGTCTGTGCACCTTACAGCCCCCCTGGCATTCCCAGTACCCAGAGGAACAAACAGCCCCCCCCCAGCCCAATAAATAGTGACTGTCTGTGGCACCTTACAGCCCCCCTGGCATTCCAAGTACCCAGAGGAACAAACAGCCCCCCCCCCAAGAAAAATAAATAGAGACTGTCTGTGGAACCTTACAGCCCCCCTGGCATTCCCAGTACCCAGAGGAACAAAACGCCCCCCCCCCCAGCAACAATAAAATAGTGACTGTCTGTGGCACTTACAGCCCCCCTGGCATTCCAGTACCCAGAGGAACAAACAGCCCCCCCCCCAGCCCAATAAATAGTGACTGTCTGTGCACCTTACAGCCTCCCCTGGCATTTCCCCAGTACCGCAGAGGCACAAACAGCCCCCCCAGCCCAATAAATAGTGACTGTCTGTGGCACCTTACAGCCCCCCTGGCATTCCCAGTACCCAGAGTAACAAACAGCCCCCCCCAGCCCCAATAAATAGTGACTGTCTGTGGCACCTTACAGCCCCCTTGGCATTCCCAGTACCCAGAGGCACAAACAGCCCCCCCAGCCCAATAAATAGTGACTGTCTGTGGCACCTTACAGCCCCCCCTGGCATTCCAGTACCCAGAGGAACAAACAGCCCCCCCCCCAGCCCAATAAATAGTGACTGTCTGTGGCACCTTACAGCCCCCCTGGCATTCCAGTACCCAGAGGCACAAACAGCCCCCCCCAGCCCCAATAAATAGTGACTGTCTGTGGCACCTTACAGCCCCCCTGGCATTCCAAGTACCCAGAGAACAAACAGCCCCCCCCCAGCCCAATAAATAGTGGACTGTCTGTGGCACCTTACAGCCCCCCTGGCATTCCCAGTACCCAGAGGCACAAACAGCCCCCCCAGCCCAATAAATAGTGACTGTCTGTGGCACCTTACAGCCCCCCTGGCATTCCCAGTACCCAGAGGCACAAACAGCCCCCCCCCAGCCCAATAAATAGTGACTGTCTGTGGCACCTTACAGCCCCCCTGGCATTCCCAGTACCCAGAGGCACAAACAGCCCCCCCCAGCCCAATAAATAGTGACTGTCTGTGGCACCTTACAGCCCCCCTGGCATTCCCAGTACCCAGAGGCACAAACAGCCCCCCCCAGCCCAATAAATAGTGACTGTCTGTGGCACCTTACAGCCCCCCTGGCATTCCCAGTACCCAGAGGCACAAACAGCCCCCCCCAGCCCAATAAATAGTGACTGTCTGTGGCACCTTACAGCCCCCCTGGCATTCCCAGTACCCAGAGGCACAAACAGCCCCCCCCCCAGCCCAATAAATAGTGACTGTCTGTGGCACCTTACAGCCCCCCTGGCATTCCCAGTACCCAGAGGCACAAACAGCCCCCCCCAGCCCAATAAATAGTGACTGTCTGTGGCACCTTACAGCCCCCTGGCATTCCCAGTACCCAGAGGACAAACAGCCCCCCCAGCCCAATAAATAGTGACTGTCTGTGGCACCTTACAGCCCCCCTGGCATTCCCAGTACCCAGAGGCACAAACAGCCCCCCCAGCCCAATAAATAGTGACTGTCTGTGGCACCTTACAGCCCCCCTGGCATTCCCAGTACCCAGAGGCACAAACAGCCCCCCCCAGCCCAATAAATAGTGACTGTCTGTGGCACCTTACAGCCCCCCTGGCATTCCCAGTACCCAGAGGCACAAACAGCCCCCCCAGCCCAATAAATAGTGACTGTCTGTGGCACCTTACAGCCCCCCTGGCATTCCCAGTACCCAGAGGCACAAACAGCCCCCCCAGCCCAATAAATAGTGACTGTCTGTGGCACCTTACAGCCCCCCTGGCATTCCCAGTACCCAGAGGCACAAACAGCCCCCCCAGCCCAATAAATAGTGACTGTCTGTGGCACCTTACAGCCCCCTGGCATTCCCAGTACCCAGAGGCACAAACAGCCCCCCCCCAGCCCAATAAATAGTGACTGTCTGTGGCACCTTACAGCCCCCTGGCATTCCCAGTACCCAGAGGCACAAACAGCCCCCCCCAGCCCAATAAATAGTGACTGTCTGTGGCACCTTACAGCCCCCCTGGCATTCCCAGTACCCAGAGGCACAAACAGCCCCCCCAGCCCAATAAATAGTGACTGTCTGTGGCACCTTACAGCCCCCCTGGCATTCCCAGTACCCAGAGGCACAAACAGCCCCCCCAGCCCAATAAATAGTGACTGTCTGTGGCACCTTACAGCCCCCCTGGCATTCCCAGTACCCAGAGGCACAAACAGCCCCCCCAGCCCAATAAATAGTGACTGTCTGTGGCACCTTACAGCCCCCCTGGCATTCCCAGTACCCAGAGGCACAAACAGCCCCCCCCAGCCCAATAAATAGTGACTGTCTGTGGCACCTTACAGCCCCCCCTGGCATTCCCAGTACCCAGAGGCACAAACAGCCCCCCCCCAGCCCAATAAATAGTGACTGTCTGTGGCACCTTACAGCCCCCTGGCATTCCCAGTACCCAGAGGCACAAACAGCCCCCCCCAGCCCAATAAATAGTGACTGTCTGTGGCACCTTACAGCCCCCCTGGCATTCCCAGTACCCAGAGGCACAAACAGCCCCCCCAGCCCAATAAATAGTGAACTGTCTGTGGCACCTTACAGCCCCCCTGGCATTCCCAGTACCCAGAGGCACAAACAGCCCCCCCCCAGCCCAATAAATAGTGACTGTCTGTGGCACCTTACAGCCCCCCTGGCATTCCCAGTACCCAGAGGCACAAACAGCCCCCCCCCAGCCCAATAAATAGTGACTGTCTGTGGCACCTTACAGCCCCCCTGGCATTCCCAGTACCCAGAGGCACAAACAGCCCCCCCAGCCCAATAAATAGTGACTGTCTGTGGCACCTTACAGCCCCCCTGGCATTCCCAGTACCAGAGGCACAAACAGCCCCCCCCAGCCCAATAAATAGTGACTGTCTGTGGCACCTTACAGCCCCCCTGGCATTCCCAGTACCCAGAGGAACAAACAGCCCCCCCCCAGCCCAAAAATAATAGTGACTGTCTGTGGCACCTTACAGCCCCCCTGCATTCCCAGTACCCAGAGGCACAAACAGCCCCCCCCCAGCCCAATAAATAGTGACTGTCTGTGGCACCTTACAGCCCCCCTGGCATTCCCAGTACCCAGAGGAACAAACAGCCCCCCCCCAGCCCAATAAAATAGTGACTGTCTGTGGCACCTTACAGCCCCCCTGGCATTCCCAGTACCCAGAGGCACAAACAGCCCCCCCCCCAGCCCAATAAATAGTGACTGTCTGTGGCACCTTACAGCCCCCCTGGCATTCCCAGTACCCAGAGGAACAAACAGCCCCCCCCAGCCCAATAAATAGTGACTGTCTGTGGCACCTTACAGCCCCCCTGGCATTCCCAGTACCCAGAGGCACAAAACAGCCCCCCCCAGACCAATAAATAGTGACTGTCTGTGGAACCTTACAGCCCCCTGGCATTCCCAGTACCCAGAGGAACAAAACGCCCCCCCCCCCAGCCCAATAAATAGTGACTGTCTGTGGCACCTTACAGCCCCCCTGGCATTCCCAGTACCCAGAGGAACAAACAGCCCCCCCCAGCCCAATAAATAGTGACTGTCTGTGGCACCTTACAGCCCCCTGGCATTCCCAGTACCCAGAGGCACAAACAGCCCCCCCCAGCCCAATAAATAGTGACTGTCTGTGGGCACCTTACAGCCCCCCTGGCATTCCCAGTACCCAGAGGCACAAACAGCCCCCCCAGCCCAAATAAATAGTGACTGTCTGTGGCACCTTACAGCCCCCCTGGCATTCCCAGTACCCAGAGGCACAAACAGCCCCCCCCAGCCCAATAAATAGTGACTGTCTGTGGCACCTTACAGCCCCCCTGGCATTCCCAGTACCCAGAGGAACAATCAGCCCCCCCCCAGAAAAATAAATAGAGACTGTCTGTGGCACCTTACAGCCCCCCTGGCATTCCCAGTACCCAGAGGCACAAACAGCCCCCCCAGCCCAATAAATAGTGACTGTCTGTGGCACCTTACAGCCCCCCTGGCATTCCCAGTACCCAGAGGCACAAACAGCCCCCCCAGCCCAATAAATAGTGACTGTCTGTGGCACCTTACAGCCCCCCTGGCATTCCCAGTACCCAGAGGAACAAACAGCCCCCCCAGCCCAATAAATAGTGACTGTCTGTGGCACCTTACAGCCCCCCTGGCATTCCCAAGTACCCAGAGGCACAAACAGCCCCCCCCAGCCCAATAAATAGTGACTGTCTGTGGCACCTTACAGCCCCCCTGGCATTCCCAGTACCCAGAGGAACAAACAGCCCCCCCCAGAAAAATAAATAGAGACTGTCTGTGGAACCTTACAGCCCCCCTGGCATTCCCAGTACCCAGAGGCACAAACAGCCCCCCCCAGCCCAATAAATAGTGACTGTCTGTGGCACCTTACAGCCCCCCTGGCATTCCCAGTACCCAGAGGCAACAAACAGCCCCCCCCCAGCCCAATAAATAGTGACTGTCTGTGGCACCTTACAGCCCCCCTGGCATTCCAGTACCCAGAGGCACAAAACAGCCCCCCCCAGCCCCAATAAATAGTGACTGTCTGTGGCACCTTACAGCCCCCCTGGCATTCCCAGTACCCAGAGGAACAAACAGCCCCCCCCCAGCCCAATAAATAGTGACTGTCTGTGGCACCTTACAGCCCCCCTGGCATTCCCAGTACCCAGAGGCACAAACAGCCCCCCCAGCCCAATAAATAGTGACTGTCTGTGGCACCTTACAGCCCCCCTGGCATTCCCAGTACCCAGAGGCACAAACAGCCCCCCCAGCCAATAAATAGTGACTGTCTGTGGGCACCTTACAGCCCCCCTGGCATTCCCAGTACCCAGAGGCACAAACAGCCCCCCCCAGCCCAATAAATAGTGACTGTCTGTGGCACCTTACAGCCCCCTGGCATTCCCAGTACCCAGAGGGAACAAACAGCCCCCCCCCAGCAAAAATAAATAGGACTGTCTGTGGCACCTTACAGCCCCCCTGGCATTCCCAGGACCCAGAGGCACAAATAGCCCCCCAGCCCAATAAAATAGTGACTGTCTGTGGCACCTTACAGCCCCCCTGGCATTCCCAGTACCCAGAGGAACAAACAGCCCCCCCAGCCCAATAAATAGTGACTGTCTGTGGCACCTTACAGCCCCCCTGGCATTCCCAGTACCCAGAGGCACAAACAGCCCCCCCCAGCCCAATAAATAGTGACTGTCTGTGGCACCTTACAGCCCCCCCTGGCATTCCCAGTACCCAGAGGACAAACAGCCCCACCAGCCCAATAAATAGTGACTGTCTGTGGCACCTTACAGCCCCCCTGGCATTCCCAGTACCCAGAGACACAAACAGCCCCCCAACATATTTTTTAAACTCTCACAGCAGAGGAATCCAATAAGAATTCTGCTTGCTTTGTGTGCTCCTTGGTCTTTGTTCAAGGGATCAGTTCTGGAGGCATTAAATACATATTTTTCTATCACTGGGCACCCAAAAAGCACAATATCTGCCCCTCTGATTTCCCAAGGTAAATTCAGAGCAAGCCAATATTCAACACTGATCTCCCTAGGTTAGATAGCAGCAAGATGGCTGAAGTAGAGCTAATCTGATTGGAGAATCTCCCTGCATGTGTAATTATGATGGGCCGCCTACATTGGAGAGCAGGGGTATAATGGGAGAAACACAGTGCAATCCTCTAGCTACCCATGCTCTAAGGACCATCATGATCCCCATATTACCTAAGGAAATGTTACATAAGCTTAGTTTTCTCTTGCCAGGCTCACATTGGACCCTTCTACCCTAGTCATGGCACGTCCTTCATCTCCGGAAGGCCTCTGCTGCCGGACCCTACTGTCCATTATACTGGTTTCACCCCTCGTGGCCAACACAGGATTCTTCAACAAAGTCCTTCCATCACAGAGGCCAAGATGGACATGCTGAGGAAAAGTGCAGCCCCCCTCAAAGACCAACGTATCTATCTGTCCCACCCCCGGGTACCTACTGTGGCTGGAAATCAGTCGACTGCCCCCGCTCTTGCCACTGCGCCCGGACAAACCCTACGACAGTGCTGTGTGGAGGCAGCTAACCGACACCCCCCAGGGTGCCTCGCCCACAGGTCCAATGCCGTCTCCCTCCCGAATGGAGGACAACACATGGCAGAAGTTTGTACTGTGCCGCAGCTCCTGGAAACAAGAGAGGGGATCTCCAAGGCTGAGACTGCTCACCCAGTCTAGAGTGCCCCCTATGGTTACTCAAGGAACATCATTCCACCTAAGAGGTGAGGGTTAAAGCACTAGCACTGTCTTTGGGAAGAGATGGTAGAGGTACTAAGAGCTTACAACTGTCCCCAATCTGAGCTGTCTCTGATCCTACTTAAGGTCCCCATACACCTTCAGATCCGCTCGCATGGCAATGTCACCAAGTGAGCGGATCTTCTCCCGATATACCCACCTATCGGGAGAATCCAGGCTAATTTGGTCATTTGGCCCTGGGGCCAAAGATCCAATTATAACGACGGGTATAGGCAATGTCGGTCCGGGGACCGCATCAACGAGCCAATGCGGTCCCCGATCCAACTAGATTTTCTAACCTACCGTCGTTAGTGCCCATACACGGCCTGATTAGCTGCCGAGTCGGTTTAAGGGGCCCATATTGGCAGCTACAATCGGCCCGTGTATAGGGCACCTTTATTAGGGAAGATATGACCAGCACTCCACCCTTTATATACGCATTACAGCATACCTACATTGGACTCTTTATGCCCCCTAGCTCTGCCACATAGGTATTGCAAAACAAATTACATATACAAGATAATCATCCAATAAGAATACTCCCTACCATTGCTACATCTTTATTTAACATAGGGAGATTACTCTCCCATCATACTTTAGTCAAGGGACCCCCAACCTTTCTACTCGTGAGCCCACAGTCAAATGTAAAAAGACTTGGGGAGCAACACAAGCACCATAAACAGTTCATGGAGGAGCCAAATAAGGGCTGTGATTGGCTATTAGGCAGCCTCTATGCACCCTATCAGCTTTACAGGGGCTTTATTTGGTAGGAAATTTTGTTTTTATTCAACCAAAACTTGCCCCCAAGTCAGGAATTCAAAAATAACTCCCTGGTTTGGGGGCACTGAGAGCAACACCCAAGGGTTGGGGAGCAACATGTTGCCCGGAGCCACTGGTTGGGGATCACTGCTTTAGACAATGAGTTTGTGAAGCACTGTCATGGGAGGTTCATTTCCCCTTTAATATCACATGGGTGACTGACTATTCTGCTGCTAGCAGAGGCCTTCAAGCCATTACACCTTCTGGTATAAACACCGTGTGGGATAAACCAACCGGTTACTATATACCGAATTGCCCATGTGTTTACCCAGTTGCCCATGGTAGCGTTAATACAGGTATATATTAACTTTCTGCTTTGCTCCTGGGCAGGAGCGCTAAACAGAGGTCCATAGATGGATTTGGTCCTTCAACGCTTGATTCCATCCCAGAGGCACCAGATCTACCAGCAACCTGCACCAACCGAAATAAAACCCCACAATATCTCCCTTCTGGGAAACTCTCCTAATAGGACAATGATCCTGCAGAGGTACAAGGAGCTGCAGGGCTCAGTGAGGAGTGTGGTGCCCAACAACAGCAGGATGCCAACCCCTGGAGAGTTGCCCCAGGGCATCGTAAGGTGACAAGCTGTGACATTAGAACAGAGGTCCACAACCACCGGGCCGAGGACGTGCTGAACCGGCCACCTCTGGTACCAATTACCTTTGATCCCAACTCCATGACAACTACTATGTGAAGCCCAGGGAGCTTTCTACTGATCACCGTCTACAGCAGCGGGTCACAACCTGTGGGTCGGGACCCCCTTGGGGGTGGAATTACACTTTCACAGGGGTGGCCTAATACCATAAAACACATATTCCCGATGGTCTTAGGAATAATTTTATGGTTGGGGGTCACCACAACATGAGGAACTGTATTAAAGGTCGCGGGCATTAGGGAGGTTGAGAACCACTGGGTCTAGAACCCACAGTTAAGCTGAAGCAGACTTGAGGTACGGTAGTGGTTTGAGGCCCATTGATATTCAGTATGTGGTAAGGGCCCCCCCTTTTCCTCAGTTCCAATCATTTCTAGGGCAGGAAATCAGTCTCCAGCCCAACGGAAGCCTAATGGACCTTCCAGAAGTATCTCTGTCCCTTACTTGTACCATCATTTGTGCCACTAAAAAGGTGTTGGGCTTCCAAAGCAGACCAATTGCATAGCAGCATTCAATTTTCCCCATGAGCGGAAAGGTTTGTAAACATTTGTAACCAAAAGGGGGTCTAGAAGAACATCAAATATGTTTACAATCGGGTTTGGGATGATCAACTGGAGGAGCACGGGCCAAAGGGAGGACTTCTTGTGGCCCTCAAGCTTCTCAAGAGCTCCAAAGACTGCACATGTGCGAGGCCTATGCTACACTAGGAAGGCCTAACCAATAGGGGCGCACTTCGCTAGACACCCGGGTAACACTTATGCCAACCTGAGCAGGTACATGGTGGTAAACTACATAGACTGCACCGTGGCATTGAATAAGGACAATGGGTGCCAGGGAATGGGGGGGGCGCCTTGATGAACTTGATGGACTTATGCCTTTTTCAACCTAACTTACTATGTTACTGATGTCTCTCTGAAAAGGAAAGGACCCTGGATTTGTGTATTTTATAAAGAAGGGGCATATTGGGGTAAAAGCTGTAAAATAGCCTATTGGTCCATTGTATCGGCGTCATTACAATGTCGGTGATGTCATAGATTTTATGCGATGTCATTGGTTGTGTCAATTATATAATGTTAATTTTGTTCTTAGAAATCCAGGCTCAGATCTGAGGCAGGGCCATAAGTGCTCAGGGACCAGATTCCACCCCCCACCCCAGGTCATGTGATGCGCTAAAGAAAAAATAACTCCCTGGTTCCCATGAGGGTGCTGGGAGTGGTGCTTGCCTGGTTTGGGCAGTTTGTTCCCAGGGGGCACATGGTTGCCGGGGGCCCCCAGCCAGCAGGCAGACACACAGATGCAGTTGGCTGTTTATAGTCAGAGGGTTATTCTAAGAGACGTGGGAAGCGTGGGAACCTGTCTGTCCCTCCAGCCAAATATTTCTGCGGCGGCCAAGGGTGGGCTTATTATAGCCTCACTGTAACCCACCCTCTGCCCATCAACACTCTCACCCCAGGGCCACAGAGCTGCACTAAATCCCTTTCTCATCCCCATGTTGGTAGTTAACCCTTCTACTGCCAGAAATAATGGCCTTACTACACACAGCCAGTTAATGCTCCTACCCCTCATACCATCTTGCCTTACTACACACAGTATTGCCAGTTACTGCTCTTACCCTCATACCATCTTGCCTTACTACACACAGTATTGCCAGTTATTGCTCCTACCCCTCATACCATGCCTTACTACACACAGTATTGCCAGTTACTGCTCCTACCCTCATACCATCTTGCCTTACTACACACAGTATTGCCAGTTACTGCTCCTACCCCTCATACCATCGTGCCTTACTACACACAGTATTGCCAGTTACTGCTCCTACCCCTCATACCATCTTGCCTTACTACACACAGTATTGCCAGTTACTGCTCCTACCCCTCATACCATCGTGCCTTACTACACACAGTATTGCCAGTTACTGCTCCTACCCCTCATACCATCTTGCCTTACTACACACAGTATTGCCAGTTACTGCTCCTACCCCTCATACCATCTTGCCTTACTACACACAGTATTGCCAGTTACTGCTCCTACCCTCATACCATCTTGCCTTACTACACACAGTATTGCCAGTTACTGCTCCTACCCTCATACCATCTTGCCTTACTACACACAGTATTGCCAGTTACTGCTCCTACCCCTCATACCATCTTGCCTTACTACACACAGTATTGCCAGTTACTGCTCCTACCCCTCATACCATCTTGCCTTACTACACACAGTATTGCCAGTTACTGCTCCTACCCCTCATACCATCGTGCCTTACTACACACAGTATTGCCAGTTACTGCTCCTACCCCTCATACCATCGTGCCTTACTACACACAGTATTGCCAGTTACTGCTCCTACCCCTCATACCATCTTGCCTTACTACACACAGTATTGCCAGTTACTGCTCCTACCCCTCATACCATCTTGCCTTACTACACACAGTATTGCCAGTTACTGCTCCTACCCCTCATACCATCTTGCCTTACTACACACAGTATTGCCAGTTACTGCTCCTACCCCTCATACCATCTTGCCTTACTACACACAGTATTGCCAGTTACTGCTCCTACCCCTCATACCATCGTGCCTTACTACACACAGTATTGCCAGTTACTGCTCCTACCCCTCATACCCTCACTGGTGCCTTACTACACACAGTATTGCCAGTTACTGCTCCTACCCCTCATACCATCGTGCCTTACTACACACAGTATTGCCAGTTACTGCTCCTACCCCTCATACCATTGTGCCTTACTACACACAGTATTGCCAGTTACTGCTCCTACCCCTCATACCATCTTGCCTTACTACACACAGTATTGCCAGTTACTGCTCCTACCCTCATACCATCTTGCCTTACTACACACAGTATTGCCAGTTACTGCTCCTACCCCTCATACCATCTTGCCTTACTACACACAGTATTGCCAGTTACTGCTCCTACCCCTCATACCATCTTGCCTTACTACACACAGTATTGCCAGTTACTGCTCCTACCCCTCATACCATCGTGCCTTACTACACACAGTATTGCCAGTTACTGCTCCTACCCCTCATACCATCGTGCCTTACTACACACAGTATTGCCAGTTACTGCTCCTACCCCTCATACCATTGCCTTACTACACACAGTATTGCCAGTTACTGCTCCTACCCCTCATACCATCTTGCCTTACTACACACAGTATTGCCAGTTACTGCTCCTACCCCTCATACCATCGTGCCTTACTACACACAGTATTGCCAGTTACTGCTCCTACCCCTCATACCATCTTGCCTTACTACACACAGTATTGCCAGTTCAGGAACAAACAGCCCCCCAGCCCAATAAATAGTGACTGTCTTGTGGACCTTACAGCCCCCCTGGCATTCCCAGTACCCAGAGGCACAAACAGCCCCCCCAGCCCAATAAATAGTGACTGTCTGTGGCACCTTACAGCCCCCCTGGCATTCCCAGTACCAGAGGCACAAACAGCCCCCCCAGCCCAATAAATAGTGACTGTCTGTGGCACCTTACAGCCCCCCTGGCATTCCCAGTACCCAGAGGCACAAACAGCCCCCCCAGCCAATAAATAGTGACTGTCTGTGGCACCTTACAGCCCCCTGGCATTCCCAGTACCCAGAGGCACAAACAGCCCCCCCAGCCAATAAATAGTGACTGTCTGTGGCACCTTACAGCCCCCTGGCATTCCCAGTACCCAGAGGCACAAACAGCCCCCCCAGCCCATAAATAGTGACTGTCTGTGGCACCTTACAGCCCCCCTGGCATTCCAGTACCAGAGGCACAAACAGCCCCCCCGCCCAATAAATAGTGACTGTCTGTGGCACCTTACAGCCCCCCTGGCATTCCCAGTACCCAGAGGCACAAACAGCCCCCAGCCCAATAAATAGTGACTGTCTGTGGCACCTTACAGCCCCCTGGCATCCCAGTACCCAGAGACAAACAGCCCCCCCAGCCCAATAAATAGTGACTGTCTGTGGCACCTTACAGCCCCCCTGGCATTCCCAGTACCCAGAGGCACAAACAGCCCCCCCAGCCCAATAAATAGTGACTGTCTGTGGCACCTTACAGCCCCCTGGCATTCCCAGTACCCAGAGGCACAAACCCCCCCCCAGCCCAATAAATAGTGACTGTCTGTGGCACCTTACAGCCCCCTGGCATTCCCAGTACCCAGAGGCACAACAGCCCCCCCCCAGCCAATAAATAGTGACTGTCTGTGGCACCTTACAGCCCCCTGGCATTCCAGTACCCAGAGGCACAAACAGCCCCCCCCAGCCCATAAATAGTGACTGTCTGTGGCACCTTACAGCCCCCTGGCATTCCCAGTACCCAGAGGCACAAACAGCCCCCCCAGCCCAATAAATAGTGACTGTCTGTGGCACCTTACAGCCCCCCTGGCATTCCCAGTACCCAGAGGCACAAACAGCCCCCCCAGCCCAATAAATAGTGACTGTCTGTGGCACCTTACAGCCCCCCTGGCATTCCAGTACCCAGAGGCACAAACAGCCCCCCCAGCCCAATAAATAGTGACTGTCTGTGGCACCTTACAGCCCCCTGGCATTCCCAGTACCCAGAGGCACAAACAGCCCCCCCAGCCCAATAAATAGTGACTGTCTGTGGCACCTTAACGCCCCCCTGGCATTCCCAGTACCCAGAGGCACAAACAGCCCCCCCAGCCCAATAAATAGTGACTGTCTGTGGCACCTTACAGCCCCCTGGCATTCCCAGTACCCAGAGGCACAAACAGCCCCCCAGCCCAATAAATAGTGACTGTCTGTGGCACCTTACAGCCCCCCTGGCATTCCCAGTACCCAGAGCACAAACAGCCCCCCCAGCCCAATAAATAGTGACTGTCTGTGGCACCTTACAGCCCCCCTGGCATTCCAGTACCCAGAGAACAAACAGCCCCCCAGCCCAATAAATAGTGACTGTCTGTGGCACCTTACAGCCCCCCTGGCATTCCCAGTACCCAGAGGCACAAACAGCCCCCCCAGCCCAATAAATAGTGACTGTCTGTGGCACCTTACAGCCCCCCTGGCATTCCCAGTACCCAGAGGCACAAACAGCCCCCCCAGCCCAATAAATAGTGACTGTCTGTGGCACCTTACAGCCCCCTGGCATTCCCAGTACCCAGAGGACAAACAGCCCCCCAGCCCAATAAATAGTGACTGTCTGTGGCACCTTACAGCCCCCCTGGCATTCCCAGTACCCAGAGGCACAAACACCCCCCCCAGCCCAATAAATAGTGACTGTCTGTGGCACTTACAGCCCCCCTGGCATTCCCAGTACCCAGAGCACAAACAGCCCCCCCAGCCCAATAAATAGTGACTGTCTGTGGCACCTTAAGCCCCCCTGGCATTCCAGTACCCAGAGGCACAAACAGCCCCCCCAGCCCAATAAATAGTGACTGTCTGTGCACTTACAGCCCCCTGGCATTCCCAGTACCCAGAGGCACAAACAGCCCCCCCCAGCCCAATAAATAGTGACTGTCTGTGGCACCTTACAGCCCCCTGGCATTCCCAGTACCCAGAGGCACAAACAGCCCCCCCAGCCAATAAATAGTGACTGTCTGTGGCACCTTACAGCCCCCCTGGCATTCCCAGTACCCAGAGGACAAACAGCCCCCCCAGCCCAATAAATAGTGACTGTCTGTGGCACCTTACAGCCCCCTGGCATTCCCAGTACCCAGAGGCACAAACAGCCCCCCCCCACCCAATAAATAGTGACTGTCTGTGGCACCTTACAGCCCCCTGGCATTCCCAGTACCCAGAGGCACAAACAGCCCCCCCAGCCCAATAAATAGTGACTGTCTGTGGCACCTTACAGCCCCCCTGGCATTCCCAGTACCCAGAGGACAAACAGCCCCCCCAGCCCAATAAATAGTGACTGTCTGTGGCACCTTACAGCCCCCTGGCATTCCAGTACCAGAGGCACAAACAGCCCCCCCAGCCCAATAAATAGTGACTGTCTGTGGCACCTTACAGCCCCCCTGGCATTCCCAGTACCCAGAGGAACAAAACGCGCCCCCCCCAGCCCAGTAAATAGTGACTGTCTGTGGCACCTTACAGCCCCCCTGGCATTCCCAGTACCCAGAGGCACAAACAGCCCCTCCAGCCCAATAAATAGTGACTGTCTGTGGCACCTTACAGCCCCCCTGGCATTCCCAGTACCCAGAGGAACAAACAGCCCCCCCCAGAAAAATAAATAGAGACTGTCTGTGGAACCTTACAGCCCCCCTGGCATTCCCAGTACCCAGAGGAACAAACAGCCCCCCCAGCCCAATAAATAGTGACTGTCTGTGGCACCTTAAAGCCCCCCTGGCATTCCCAGTACCCAGAGGAACTATCAGCCCCCCCCCAGAAAAATAAATAGAGACTGTCTGTGGCACCTTACAGCCCCCTGGCATTCCCAGGACCCAGAGGCACAAATAGCCCCCCCAGCCCAATAAATAGTGACTGTCTGTGGCACCTTACAGCCCCCTGGCATTCCCAGTACCCAGAGGCACAAACAGCCCCCCCAGCCCAATAAATAGTGACTGTCTGTGTCACCTTACAGCCCCCCTGGCATTCCAAGTACCCAGAGGAACAAACAGCCCCACCAGCCCAATAAATAGTGACTGTCTGTGGCACCTTACAGCCCCCCTGGCATTCCCAGTACCCAGAGACACAAACAGCCCCCAACATATTTTTTAAACTCTCACAGCAGAGGAATCCAATAAGAATTCTGCTTGCTTTGTGTGCTCCTTGGTCTTTGTTCAAGGGATCAGTTCTGGAGGCATTAAATACATATTTTCTATCACTGGGCACGCAAAAAGCACAATATCTGCCCCTCTGATTTCCCAAGGTAAATTCAGAGCAAGCCAATATTCAACACTGATCTCCCTAGGTTAGATAGCAGCAAGATGGCTGAAGTAGAGCTAATCTGATTGGAGAATCTCCCTGCATGTGTAATTATGATGGGCCGCCTACATTGGAGAGCAGGGGGTATAATGGGAGAAACACAGTGCAATCCTCTAGCTACCCATGCTCTAAGGACCATCATGATCCCCATATTACCTAAGGAAATGTTACATAAGCTTAGTTTTCTCTTGCCAGGCTCACGTTGGACCCTTCTACCCTAGTCATGGCACGTCCTTCATCTCCGGAGCCTCTGCTGCCGGACCCTACTGTCCATTAAACTGGTTTCACCCCTCGTGGCCAACACAGGATTCTTCAACAAAGTCCTTCCATCACAGAGGCCAAGATGGACATGCTGAGAAAAGTGCAGCCCCCCTCAAAGACCAACGTATCTATCTGTCCCACCCCCGGGTACCTACTGTGGCTGGAAATCAGTCGACTGCCCCCGCTCTTGCCACTGCGCCCCGACAAACCCTACGACAGTGCTGTGTGGAGGCAGCTAACCGACACCCCCAGGGTGCCTCGCCCACAGGTCCAATGCCGTCTCCCTCCCGAATGGAGGACAACACATGGCAGAAGTTTGTACTGTGCCGCAGCTCCTGGAAACAAGAGAGGGGATCTCCAAGGCTGAGACTGCTCACCCAGTCTAGAGTGCCCCCTATGGTTACTCAAGGAAACATCATTCCACCTAAGAGGTGAGGGTTAAAGCACTAGCACTGTCTTTGGGAAGAGATGGTAGAGGTACTAAGAGCTTACAACTGTCCCCAATCTGAGCTGTCTCTGATCCTACTTAAGGTCCCCATACACCTTCAGATCCGCTCGCATGGCAATGTCACCAAGTGAGCGGATCTTCTCCCGATATACCCACCTATCGGGAGAATCCAGGCTAATTTGGTCATTTGGCCCTGGGGCCAAAGATCCAATTATAACGACGGGTATAGGCAATGTCGGTCCGGGGACCGCATCAACGAGCCAATGCGGTCCCCGATCCAACTAGATTTTCTAACCTACCCGTCGTTTGTGCCCATACACGGCCTGATTAGCTGCCGAGTCGGTTTAAGGGACCCATATTGGCAGCTACAATCGGCCCGTGTATAGGGCACCTTTATTAGGGAAGATATGACCAGCACTCCACCCTTTATATACGCATAACAGCATACCTACATTGGACTCTTTATGCCCCTAGCTCTGCCACATAGGTATTGCAAAACAAATTACATATACAAGATAATCATCCAATAAGAATACTCCCTACCATTGCTACATCTTTATTTAACATAGGGAGATTACTCTCCCATCATACTTTAGTCAAGGGACCCCCAACCTTTCTTACTCGTGAGCCACAGTCAAATGTAAAAAGACTTGGGGAGCAACACAAGCACCATAAAAGTTCATGGAGGAGCCAAATAAGGGCTGTGATTGGCTATTAGGCAGCCTCTATGCACCCTATCAGCTTACAGGGGGCTTTATTTGGTAGGAAATTTTGTTTTTATTCAACCAAAACTTGCCCCCAAGTCAGGAATTCAAAAATAACTCCCTGGTTTGGGGCACTGAGAGCAACACCCAAGGGGTTGGGGAGCAACATGTTGCCCGGAGCCACTGGTTGGGGATCACTGCTTTAGACAATGAGTTTGTGAAGCACTGTCATGGGAGGTTCATTTCCCCTTTAATATCACATGGGTGACTGACTATTCTGCTGCTAGCAGAGGCCTTCAAGCCATTACACCTTCTGGTATAAACACCGTGTGGGATAAACCAACCGGTTACTATATACCGAATTGCCCATGTGTTTACCCAGTTGCCCATTGGTAGCGTTTAATACAGGTATATATTAACTTTCTGCTTTGCTCCTGGGCAGGAACGCTAAACAGAGGTCCATAGATGGATTTGGTCCTTCAACGCTTGATTCCATCCCAGAGGCACCAGATCTACCCAGCAACCTGCACCAACCGAATAAACCCCACAATATCTCCCTTCTGGGAAACTCTCCTAATAGGACAATGATCCTGCAGAGGTACAAGGAGCTGCAGGGCTCAGTGAGGAGTGTGGTGCCCAACAACAGCAGGATGCCAACCCCTGGAGAGTTGCCCCAGGGCATCGTAAGGTGACAAGCTGTGACATAGAACAGAGGTCCACAACCACCGGGCCGAGGACAGTGCTGAACCGGCCACCTCTGGTACCAATTACCTTTGATCCCAACTCCATGACAACTACTATGTGAAGCCCAGGGAGTTTTCTACTGATCACCGTCTACAGCAGCGGGTCACAACCTGTGGGTCGGGACCCCCTTGGGGGTGGAATTACACTTTCACAGGGGTGGCCTAATACCATAAAACACATATTCCCGATGGTCTTAGGAATAATTTTATGGTTGGGGGTCACCACAACATGAGGAACTGTATTAAAGGGTCGCGGCATTAGGGAGGTTGAGAACCACTGGTCTAGAACCCACAGTTAAGCTGAAGCAGACTTGAGGTACGGTAGTGGTTTGAGGCCCATTGATATTCAGTATGTGGTAAGGGCCCCCCCTTTTCCTCAGTTCCAATCATTTCTAGGGCAGGAAATCAGTCTCCAGCCCAACGGAAGCCTAATGGACCTTCCAGAAGTATCTCTGTCCCTTACTTGTACCATCATTTGTGCCACTAAAAAGGTGTTGGGCTTCCAAAGCAGACCAATTGCATAGCAGCATTCAATTTTCCCCATGAGCGGAAAGGTTTGTAAACATTTGTAACCAAAAGGGGGTCTAGAAGAACATCAAATATGTTACAATCGGGTTTGGGATGATCAACTGGAGGAGCACGGGCCAAAGGGAGGACTTCTTGTGGCCCTCAAGCTTCTCAAGAGCTCCAAAGACTGCACATGTGCGAGGCCTATGCTACACTAGGAAGGCCTACAATAGGGGCGCCACTTCGCTAGACACCCGGGTAACACTTATGCCAACCTGAGCAGGTACATGGGTGGTAAACACCAGCCAATAAAAAGTGACTGTCTGTGGCACCTTACAGCCCCCTGGCATTCCCAGTACCCAGAGGCACAAACAGCCCCCCCCAGCCCAATAAATAGTGACTGTCTGTGGCACCTTACAGCCCCCCTGGCATTCCCAGTACCCAGAGGCACAAACGCCCCCCCCACAGCCCAATAAATAGTGACTGTCTGTGGCACCTTACAGCCCCCCTGGCATTCCCAGTACCCAGAGGCACAAACAGCCCCCCCCCAGCCCAATAAATAGTGACTGTCTGTGGCACCTTACAGCCCCCCTGGCATTCCCAGTACCCAGAGCACAAACAGCCCCCCCCCAGCCCAATAAATAGTGACTGTCTGTGGCACCTTACAGCCCCCCTGGCATTCCCAGTACCCAGAGGCACAAAACACCCCCCCAGCCCAATAAATAGTGACTGTCTGTGGCACCTTACAGCCCCCCTGGCATTCCAGTACCCAGAGGCACAAACAGCCCCCCCAGCCCAATAAATAGTGACTGTCTGTGGCACCTTACAGCCCCCCTGGCATTCCCAGTACCCAGAGGCACAAACAGCCCCCCCAGCCCAATAAATAGTGACTGTCTGTGGCACCTTACAGCCCCCCTGGCATTCCAGTACCCAGAGAACAAAGCAGCCCCCCCCAGCCCAATAAATAGTGGACTGTCTGTGGCACCTTACAGCCCCCCTGGCATCCAGTACCCAGAGGAACAAACAGCCCCCCCCAGCCAATAAATAGTGACTGTCTGTGGCACCTTACAGCCCCCCTGGCATTCCCAGTACCCAGAGGCACAAACAGCCCCCCAGCCCAATAAAAGTGACTGTTGTGGCACCTTACAGCCCCCTGGCATTCCAGTACCCAGAGGCACAAACAGCCCCCCCAGCCCAATAAAAAGTGGACTGTCCTGTGGCCACCTTTAAAGCACCCCTGGCATTCCCAGTACCCAGAGGCACAAAACAGCCCTCCCAGCCCAATAAATAGTGACTGTCAGGTAGCAAACTTAAAAGCCCCCCTTGGCCATTCCAGTACCCAGAGGCAACAAAACAGCACCCCCACCGTCCCAATAAAAAGTGGACTGTCCTGTAGCAACCTTAAAGCCCCCCGGGCATCCCAGTACCACAGAGGCACAAACAGGCACCCCCAGGACCCAATAAGATAGTGACTGTCTGTTGGCACCTTACAGCCCCCCTGGCATCCCAGGTACCCAGAGGCACAAGACAGCCCCCCCCAGCCCTCAATAAATAGTGACTGCCTGTGGCACCTTACAAGCCCCCCTGGCATTCCCCAGTACCCAGAGGCACCAAACAGCCCCCCCCCAGCCGCAATAAATGAGTGACTATGTGGAACCTACCAGCCCCCCTGGCATTCCCCAGTACCCAGAGGCACAAACAGCCCCCCCAGCCCAATTAAATAGTGACTGTTCTGTGGCACATTTACAGCCCCCCTGGCATTCCCAAGTACCAGAGGCCACAAACAGCCCCCCCCAGCCCAATAAATAGTGACTGTATGTGGCCTTTACAATGCCCCCCTGGCATTTTCCCAGTACCAGAGGCACAAAAACAGCCCCCTCCAGCCCAATAAATTAGTGGACTGTCTGTGGCACCTTACAGCCCCCCTGGATTCCCAGTACCCAGACGGCACAAAACAGCCCCCCCAAGCCCAATTAAATAGGTGACTGTCTAGTGGCAACCTTACAGCCCCCCTGGCATTCCCAGTACCCAGAGGCACAAACAGCCCCCCAGCCCAATAAAAAGTGACTGTCGGTAGCAACTTAAAGCCCCCCTGGGCATTCCAGATACCCAGAGGAACAAACATCCCCCCCAGGCCCAATAAATACTGGACTGTCTGTGGGCCACCTTACAGCCCCCCTGGCATTCAAGTGTACCTAGAGGCACAAACAGCCCCCCCCAGCCCAATAAAATAGTGACTGTCTTGTGGCCACCTTACAGGCCCCCCCTGGATTCCAGTACCCAGAGGCACAAACAGCCCCCCCAGCCCAATAAATAGTGACTGTCTGTGGCACCTTACAGCCCCCCTGGCATTCCCAGTACCCAGAGGCACAAACAGCCCCCCCCAGCCCAATAAATAGTGACTGTCTGTGGCACCTTACAGCCCCCCTGGCATTCCCAGTACCCAGAGGCACAAACAGCCCCCCCCAGCCCAATAAATAGTGACTGTCTGTGGCACCTTACAGCCCCCCTGGCATTCCCAGTACCCAGAGGCACAAACAGCCCCCCCAGCCCAATAAATAGTGACTGTCTGTGGCACCTTACAGCCCCCCTGGCATTCCCAGTACCCAGAGGCACAAACAGCCCCCCCAGCCCAATAAATAGTGACTGTCTGTGGCACCTTACAGCCCCCTGGCATTCCCAGTACCCAGAGGCACAAACAGCCCCCCCAGCCCAATAAATAGTGACTGTCTGTGGCACCTTACAGCCCCCCTGGCATTCCCAGTACCCAGAGGCACAAACAGCCCCCCCAGCCCAATAAATAGTGACTGTCTGTGGCACCTTACAGCCCCCCTGGCATTCCCAGTACCCAGAGGCACAAACAGCCCCCCCAGCCCAATAAATAGTGACTGTCTGTGGCACCTTACAGCCCCCCTGGCATTCCCAGTACCCAGAGGCACAAACAGCCCCCCCCAGCCCAATAAATAGTGACTGTCTGTGGCACCTTACAGCCCCCCTGGCATTCCCAGTACCCAGAGGCACAAACAGCCCCCCCAGCCCAATAAATAGTGACTGTCTGTGGCACCTTACAGCCCCCCTGGCATTCCCAGTACCCAGAGGCACAAACAGCCCCCCCCAGCCCAATAAATAGTGACTGTCTGTGGCACCTTACAGCCCCCCTGGCATTCCCAGTACCCAGAGGCACAAACAGCCCCCCCCAGCCCAATAAATAGTGACTGTCTGTGGCACCTTACAGCCCCCCTGGCATTCCCAGTACCCAGAGGCACAAACAGCCCCCCCCAGCCCAATAAATAGTGACTGTCTGTGGCACCTTACAGCCCCCCTGGCATTCCCAGTACCCAGAGGCACAAACAGCCCCCCCAGCCCAATAAAAAGTGACTGTCTGTGGCAACTTACAGCCCCCCTGGCATTCCCAGTACCCAGAGGCACAAACAGCCCCCCCCAGCCCAATAAATAGTGACTGTCTGTGGCACCTTACAGCCCCCCTGGCATTCCCAGTACCCAGAGGCACAAACAGCCCCCCCCAGCCCAATAAATAGTGACTGTCTGTGGCACCTTACAGCCCCCCTGGCATTCCCAGTACCCAGAGGCACAAACAGCCCCCCCCAGCCCAATAAATAGTGACTGTCTGTGGCACCTTACAGCCCCCTGGCATTCCCAGTACCCAGAGGCACAAACAGCCCCCCCAGCCCAATAAATAGTGACTGTCTGTGGCACCTTACAGCCCCCCTGGCATTCCCAGTACCCAGAGGCACAAACAGCCCCCCCCAGCCCAATAAATAGTGACTGTCTGTGGCACCTTACAGCCCCCCTGGCATTCCCAGTACCCAGAGGCACAAACAGCCCCCCCCCAGCCCAATAAATAGTGACTGTCTGTGGCACCTTACAGCCCCCCTGGCATTCCCAGTACCCAGAGGCACAAACAGCCCCCCCCCCAGCCCAATAAATAGTGACTGTCTGTGGCACCTTACAGCCCCCCTGGCATTCCCAGTACCCAGAGGCACAAACAGCCCCCCCCAGCCCAATAAATAGTGACTGTCTGTGGCACCTTACAGCCCCCCTGGCATTCCCAGTACCCAGAGGCACAAACAGCCCCCCCAGCCCAATAAATAGTGACTGTCTGTGGCACCTTACAGCCCCCCTGGCATTCCCAGTACCCAGAGGCACAAACAGCCCCCCCAGCCCAATAAATAGTGACTGTCTGTGGCACCTTACAGCCCCCCTGGCATTCCCAGTACCCAGAGGCACAAACAGCCCCCCCAGCCCAATAAATAGTGACTGTCTGTGGCACCTTACAGCCCCCCTGGCATTCCCAGTACCCAGAGGCACAAACAGCCCCCCCAGCCCAATAAATAGTGACTGTCTGTGGCACCTTACAGCCCCCCTGGCATTCCCAGTACCCAGAGGCACAAACAGCCCCCCCAGCCCAATAAATAGTGACTGTCTGTGGCACCTTACAGCCCCCCTGGCATTCCCAGTACCCAGAGGCACAAACAGCCCCCCCAGCCCAATAAATAGTGACTGTCTGTGGCACCTTACAGCCCCCCTGGCATTCCCAGTACCCAGAGGCACAAACAGCCCCCCCAGCCCAATAAATAGTGACTGTCTGTGGCACCTTACAGCCCCCCTGGCATTCCCAGTACCCAGAGGCACAAACAGCCCCCCCAGCCCAATAAATAGTGACTGTCTGTGGCACCTTACAGCCCCCCTGGCATTCCCAGTACCCAGAGGCACAAACAGCCCCCCCCAGCCCAATAAATAGTGACTGTCTGTGGCACCTTACAGCCCCCCTGGCATTCCCAGTACCCAGAGGCACAAACAGCCCCCCCAGCCCAATAAATAGTGACTGTCTGTGGCACCTTACAGCCCCCCTGGCATTCCCAGTACCCAGAGGCACAAACAGCCCCCCCCAGCCCAATAAATAGTGACTGTCTGTGGCACCTTACAGCCCCCCTGGCATTCCCAGTACCCAGAGGCACAAACAGCCCCCCCAGCCCAATAAATAGTGACTGTCTGTGGCACCTTACAGCCCCCCTGGCATTCCCAGTACCCAGAGGCACAAACAGCCCCCCCCAGCCCAATAAATAGTGACTGTCTGTGGCACCTTACAGCCCCCCTGGCATTCCCAGTACCCAGAGGCACAAACAGCCCCCCCAGCCCAATAAATAGTGACTGTCTGTGGCACCTTACAGCCCCCCTGGCATTCCCAGTACCCAGAGGCACAAACAGCCCCCCCCAGCCCAATAAATAGTGACTGTCTGTGGCACCTTACAGCCCCCCTGGCATTCCCAGTACCCAGAGGCACAAACAGCCCCCCCAGCCCAATAAATAGTGACTGTCTGTGGCACCTTACAGCCCCCCTGGCATTCCCAGTACCCAGAGGCACAAACAGCCCCCCCCAGCCCAATAAATAGTGACTGTCTGTGGCACCTTACAGCCCCCCTGGCATTCCCAGTACCCAGAGGCACAAACAGCCCCCCCAGCCCAATAAATAGTGACTGTCTGTGGCACCTTACAGCCCCCCTGGCATTCCCAGTACCCAGAGGCACAAACAGCCCCCCCAGCCCAATAAATAGTGACTGTCTGTGGCACCTTACAGCCCCCCTGGCATTCCCAGTACCCAGAGGCACAAACAGCCCCCCCCAGCCCAATAAATAGTGACTGTCTGTGGCACCTTACAGCCCCCCTGGCATTCCCAGTACCCAGAGGCACAAACAGCCCCCCCAGCCCAATAAATAGTGACTGTCTGTGGCACCTTACAGCCCCCCTGGCATTCCCAGTACCCAGAGGCACAAACAGCCCCCCCAGCCCAATAAATAGTGACTGTCTGTGGCACCTTACAGCCCCCCTGGCATTCCCAGTACCCAGAGGCACAAACAGCCCCCCCCAGCCCAATAAATAGTGACTGTCTGTGGCACCTTACAGCCCCCCTGGCATTCCCAGTACCCAGAGGCACAAACAGCCCCCCCAGCCCAATAAATAGTGACTGTCTGTGGCACCTTACAGCCCCCCTGGCATTCCCAGTACCCAGAGGCACAAACAGCCCCCCCCAGCCCAATAAATAGTGACTGTCTGTGGCACCTTACAGCCCCCCTGGCATTCCCAGTACCCAGAGGCACAAACAGCCCCCCCAGCCCAATAAATAGTGACTGTCTGTGGCACCTTACAGCCCCCCTGGCATTCCCAGTACCCAGAGGCACAAACAGCCCCCCCCAGCCCAATAAATAGTGACTGTCTGTGGCACCTTACAGCCCCCCTGGCATTCCCAGTACCCAGAGGCACAAACAGCCCCCCCAGCCCAATAAATAGTGACTGTCTGTGGCACCTTACAGCCCCCCTGGCATTCCCAGTACCCAGAGGCACAAACAGCCCCCCCAGCCCAATAAATAGTGACTGTCTGTGGCACCTTACAGCCCCCCTGGCATTCCCAGTACCCAGAGGCACAAACAGCCCCCCCAGCCCAATAAATAGTGACTGTCTGTGGCACCTTACAGCCCCCCTGGCATTCCCAGTACCCAGAGGCACAAACAGCCCCCCCAGCCCAATAAATAGTGACTGTCTGTGGCACCTTACAGCCCCCCTGGCATTCCCAGTACCCAGAGGCACAAACAGCCCCCCCCAGCCCAATAAATAGTGACTGTCTGTGGCACCTTACAGCCCCCCTGGCATTCCCAGTACCCAGAGGCACAAACAGCCCCCCCCAGCCCAATAAATAGTGACTGTCTGTGGCACCTTACAGCCCCCCTGGCATTCCCAGTACCCAGAGGCACAAACAGCCCCCCCAGCCCAATAAATAGTGACTGTCTGTGGCAACTTACAGCCCCCCTGGCATTCCCAGTACCCAGAGGCACAAACAGCCCCCCCCAGCCCAATAAATAGTGACTGTCTGTGGCACCTTACAGCCCCCCTGGCATTCCCAGTACCCAGAGGCACAAACAGCCCCCCCCAGCCCAATAAATAGTGACTGTCTGTGGCACCTTACAGCCCCCCTGGCATTCCCAGTACCCAGAGGCACAAACAGCCCCCCCAGCCCAATAAATAGTGACTGTCTGTGGCACCTTACAGCCCCCCTGGCATTCCCAGTACCCAGAGGCACAAACAGCCCCCCCCAGCCCAATAAATAGTGACTGTCTGTGGCACCTTACAGCCCCCCTGGCATTCCCAGTACCCAGAGGCACAAACAGCCCCCCCCAGCCCAATAAATAGTGACTGTCTGTGGCACCTTACAGCCCCCCTGGCATTCCCAGTACCCAGAGGCACAAACAGCCCCCCCCAGCCCAATAAATAGTGACTGTCTGTGGCACCTTACAGCCCCCCTGGCATTCCCAGTACCCAGAGGCACAAACAGCCCCCCCCAGCCCAATAAATAGTGACTGTCTGTGGCACCTTACAGCCCCCCTGGCATTCCCAGTACCCAGAGGCACAAACAGCCCCCCCAGCCCAATAAATAGTGACTGTCTGTGGCACCTTACAGCCCCCCTGGCATTCCCAGTACCCAGAGGCACAAACAGCCCCCCCAGCCCAATAAATAGTGACTGTCTGTGGCACCTTACAGCCCCCCTGGCATTCCCAGTACCCAGAGGCACAAACAGCCCCCCCAGCCCAATAAATAGTGACTGTCTGTGGCACCTTACAGCCCCCCTGGCATTCCCAGTACCCAGAGGCACAAACAGCCCCCCCCAGCCCAATAAATAGTGACTGTCTGTGGCACCTTACAGCCCCCCTGGCATTCCCAGTACCCAGAGGCACAAACAGCCCCCCCAGCCCAATAAATAGTGACTGTCTGTGGCACCTTACAGCCCCCCTGGCATTCCCAGTACCCAGAGGCACAAACAGCCCCCCCCAGCCCAATAAATAGTGACTGTCTGTGGCACCTTACAGCCCCCCTGGCATTCCCAGTACCCAGAGGCACAAACAGCCCCCCCCAGCCCAATAAATAGTGACTGTCTGTGGCACCTTACAGCCCCCCTGGCATTCCCAGTACCCAGAGGCACAAACAGCCCCCCCCAGCCCAATAAATAGTGACTGTCTGTGGCACCTTACAGCCCCCCTGGCATTCCCAGTACCCAGAGGCACAAACAGCCCCCCCCAGCCCAATAAATAGTGACTGTCTGTGGCACCTTACAGCCCCCCTGGCATTCCCAGTACCCAGAGGCACAAACAGCCCCCCCCAGCCCAATAAATAGTGACTGTCTGTGGCACCTTACAGCCCCCCTGGCATTCCCAGTACCCAGAGGCACAAACAGCCCCCCCAGCCCAATAAATAGTGACTGTCTGTGGCACCTTACAGCCCCCCTGGCATTCCCAGTACCCAGAGGCACAAACAGCCCCCCCAGCCCAATAAATAGTGACTGTCTGTGGCACCTTACAGCCCCCCTGGCATTCCCAGTACCCAGAGGCACAAACAGCCCCCCCAGCCCAATAAATAGTGACTGTCTGTGGCACCTTACAGCCCCCCTGGCATTCCCAGTACCCAGAGGCACAAACAGCCCCCCCCAGCCCAATAAATAGTGACTGTCTGTGGCACCTTACAGCCCCCCTGGCATTCCCAGTACCCAGAGGCACAAACAGCCCCCCCCCAGCCCAATAAATAGTGACTGTCTGTGGCACCTTACAGCCCCCCTGGCATTCCCAGTACCCAGAGGCACAAACAGCCCCCCCCAGCCCAATAAAAAGTGACTGTCTGTAGCAACTTAAAGCCCCCCCTGGCATTCCCAGTACCCAGAGGCACAAACAGCCCCCCCAGCCCAATAAATAGTGACTGTCTGTGGCACCTTACAGCCCCCCTGGCATTCCCAGTACCCAGAGGCACAAACAGCCCCCCCCAGCCCAATAAAAAGTGACTGTCTGTAGCAACTTAAAGCCCCCCTGGCATTCCCAGTACCCAGAGGCACAAACAGCCCCCCCCAGCCCAATAAATAGTGACTGTCTGTGGCACCTTACAGCCCCCCTGGCATTCCCAGTACCCAGAGGCACAAACAGCCCCCCCAGCCCAATAAAAAGTGACTGTCTGTAGCAACTTAAAGCCCCCCTGGCATTCCCAGTACCCAGAGGCACAAACAGCCCCCCCAGCCCAATAAAAAGTGACTGTCTGTAGCAACTTAAAGCCCCCCTGGCATTCCCAGTACCCAGAGGCACAAACAGCCCCCCCATCCCAATAAAAAGTGACTGTCTGTGGCTTCTTACAGCCCCCCTGGCATTCCCAGTACCCAGAGGCACAAACAGCCCCCCCAGCCCAATAAATAGTGACTGTCTGTGGCACCTTACAGCCCCCCTGGCATTCCCAGTACCCAGAGGCACAAACAGCCCCCCCCCCAGCCCAATAAATAGTAACTGTCTCTGGAACCTTACAGCCCCCCTGGCATTCCCAGTACCCAGAGACACAAACAGCCCCCCAACATATTTTTTAAACTCTCACAGCAGAGGAATCCAATAAGAATTCTGCTTGCTTTGTGTGCTCCTTGGTCTTTGTTCAAGGGATCAGTTCTGGAGGCATTAAATACATATTTTCTATCACTGGGCACCCAAAAAGCACAATATCTGCCCCTCTGATTTCCCAAGGTAAATTCAGAGCAAGCCAATATTCAACACTGATCTCCCTAGGTTAGATAGCAGCAAGATGGCTGAAGTAGAGCTAATCTGATTGGAGAATCTCCCTGCATGTGTAATTCTGATGGGCCGCCTACATTGGAGAGCAGGGGGTATAATGGGAGAAACACAGTGCAATCCTCTAGCTACCCATGCTCTAAGGACCATCATGATCCCCATATTACCTAAGGAAATGTTACATAAGCTTAGTTTTCTCTTGCCAGGCTCACGTTGGACCCTTCTACCCTAGTCATGGCACGTCCTTCATCTCCGGAGCCTCTGCTGCCGGACCCTACTGTCCATTATACTGGTTTCACCCCTCGTGGCCAACACAGGATTCTTCAACAAAGTCCTTCCATCACAGAGGCCAAGATGGACATGCTGAGAAAAGTGCAGCCCCCCTCAAAGACCAACGTATCTATCTGTCCCACCCCCGGGTACCTACTGTGGCTGGAAATCAGTCGACTGCCCCCGCTCTTGCCACTGCGCCCCCGACAAACCCTACGACAGTGCTGTGTGGAGGCAGCTAACCGACACCCCCCGGGGTGCCTCGCCCACAGGTCCAATACCGTCTCCCTCCCGAATGGAGGACAACACATGGCAGAAGTTTGTACTGTGCCGCAGCTCCTGGAAACGAGAGAGGGGATCTCCAAGGCTGAGACTGCTCACCCAGTCTAGAGTGCCCCCTATGGTTACTCAAGGAAACATCATTCCACCTAAGAGGTGAGGGTTAAAGCACTAGCACTGTCTTTGGGAAGAGATGGTAGAGGTACTAAGAGCTTACAACTGTCCCCAATCTGAGCTGTCTCTGATCCTACTTAAGGTCCCCATACACCTTCAGATCCGCTCGCATGGCAATGCAACCAAGTGAGCGGATCTTCTCCCGATATACCCACCTATCGGGAGAATCCAGGCTAATTTGGTCATTTGGCCCTGGGGCCAAAGATCCAATTATAACGACGGGTATAGGCAATGTCGGTCCGGGGACCGCATCAACGAGCCAATGCGGTCCCCGATCCAACTAGATTTTCTAACCTACCCGTCGTTAGTGCCCATACACGGGCCGATAAGCTGCCAAGTCGGTCTAAGGGGCCCATATTGGCAGCTACAATCGGCCCGTGTATAGGGCACCTTTATTAGGGAAGATATGACCAGCACTCCACCCTTTATATACGCATTACAGCATACCTACATTGGACTCTTTATGCCCCCTAGCTCTGCCACATAGGTATTGCAAAACAAATTACATATACAAGATAATCATCCAATAAGAATACTCCCTACCATTGCTACATCTTTATTTAACATAGGGAGATTACTCTCCCATCATACTTTAGTCAAGGGACCCCCAACCTTTCTTACTCGTGAGCCACAGTCAAATGTTAAAAGACTTGGAGAGCAACACAAGCACCATAACAGTTCATGGAGGGCCAAAAAAGGGCTGTGATTGGCTATTAGGCAGCCTCTATGCACCCTATCAGCTTACAGGGGGCTTTATTTGGTAGGAAATCTTGTTTTTATTCAACCAAAACTTGCCCCCAAGTCAGGAATTCAAAAATAACTCCCTGGTTTGGGGGCGCTGAGAGCAACATCCAAGGGGTTGGGGAGCAACATGTTGCCCGGAGCCACTGGTTGGGGATCACTGCTTTAGACAATGAGTTTGTGAAGCACTGTCATGGGAGGTTCATTTCCCCTTTAATATCACATGGGTGACTGACTATTCTGCTGCTAGCAGAGGCCTTCAAGCCATTACACCTTCTGGTATAAACACCGTGTGGGATAAACCAACCGGTTACTATATACCGAATTGCCCATGTGTTTACCCAGTTGCCCATTGGTAGCGTTTAATACAGGTATATATTAACTTTCTGCTTTGCTCCTGGGCAGGAACGCTAAACAGAGGTCCATAGATGGATTTGGTCCTTCAATGCTTGATTCCATCCCAGAGGCACCAGATCTACCCAGCAACCTGCACCAACCGAATAAACCCCACAATATCTCCCTTCTGGGAAACTCTCCTAATAGGACAATGATCCTGCAGAGGTACAAGGAGCTGCAGGGCTCAGTGAGGAGTGTGGTGCCCAACAACAGCAGGATGCCAACCCCTGGAGAGTTGCCCCAGGGCATCGTAAGGTGACAAGCTGTGACATAGAACAGAGGTCCACAACCACCGGGCCGAGGACTGTGCTGAACCGGCCACCTCTGGTACCAATTACCTTTGATCCCAACTCCATGACAACTACTATGTGAAGCCCAGGGAGCTTTCTACTGATCACCGTCTACAGCAGCGGGTCACAACCTGTGGGTCGGGACCCCCTTGGGGGTGGAATTACACTTTCACAGGGGTGGCCTAATACCATAAAACACATATTCCCGATGGTCTTAGGAATAATTTTATGGTTGGGGGTCACCACAACATGAGGAACTGTATTAAAGGGTCGCGGCATTAGGGAGGTTGAGAACCACTGGTCTAGAACCCACAGTTAAGCTGAAGCAGACTTGAGGTATGGTAGTGGTTTGAGGCCCATTGATATTCAGTATGTGGTAAGGGCCCCCCTTTTCCTCAGTTCCAATCATTTCTAGGGCAGGAAATCAGTCTCCAGCCCAACGGAAGCCTAATGGACCTTCCAGAAGTATCTCTGTCCCTTACTTGTACCATCATTTGTGCCACTAAAAAGGTGTTGGGCTTCCAAAGCAGACCAATTGCATAGCAGCATTCAATTTTCCCCATGAGCGGAAAGGTTTGTAAACATTTGTAACCAAAAGGGGGTCTAGAAGAACATCAAATATGTTACAATCGGGTTTGGGATGATCAACTGGAGGAGCACGGGCCAAAGGGAGGACTTCTTGTGGCCCTCAAGCTTCTCAAGAGCTCCAAAGACTGCACATGTGCGAGGCCTATGCTACACTAGGAAGGCCTAACCACTTCGCTAGACACCCGGGTAACACTTATGCCAACCTGAGCAGGTACATGGGTGGTAAACTACATAGACTGCACCGGGCATTGAATAAGGACAATGGGTGCCAGGGAATGGGGGGGGCGCCTTGATGAACTTGATGGACTTATGCCTTTTTCAACCTAACTTACTATGTTACTATGTCACTCTGAAAAGGAAAGGACCCTGGATTTGTGTATTTTATAAAGGAGGGGCATATTGGGGTAAAAGCTGTAAAATAGCCTATTGGTCCATTGTATCGGCGTCATTACAATGTCGGTGAGGTCATAGATTTTATGCGATGTCATTGGTTGTGTCAATTATAAAATGTTAATATTGTTCTTAGAAAATCCAGGCTCAGATCTGAGGCAGGGCCATAAGTGCTCAGATTCCACCCCCCACCCCAGGTCATGTGATGCGCTAAAGAAAAAATAACTCCCTGGTTCCCATGAGGGTGCTGGGAGTGGTGCTTGCCTGGTTTGGGGCAGTTTGTTCCCAGAGGGCACATGGTTGCCGGGGGCCCGCCAGCCAGCAGGCAGACATACAGATGCAGTTGGCTGTTTATAGTCAGAGGGTTATTCTAAGAGACGTGGGAAGCGTGGGAACCTGTCTGTCCCTCCAGCCAAATATTTCTGCAAGTTTCCGACTCCACGGTCAGCGCCGGCCAAGGGTGGGCTTATTATAGCCTCACTGTAACCCACCCTCTGCCCATCAACACTCTCACCCCAGGGCCACAGAGCTGCACTAAATCCCTTTCTCATCCCCATGTTGGTAGATTAACCCTTCTACTGCCAGAAATAATGGCCTTACTACACACAGCCAGTTAATGCTCCTACCCCTCATACCATCTTGCCTTACTACACACAGTATTGCCAGTTAATGCTCCTACCCCTCATACCATCTTGCCTTACTACACACAGTATTGCCAGTTACTGCTCCTACCCCTCATACCATTGTGCCTTACTACACACAGTATTGCCAGTTACTGTTCCTACCCCTCATACCATCTTGCCTTACTACACACAGTATTGCCAGTTACTGCTCCTACCCCTCATACCATCGTGCCTTACTACACACAGTATTGCCAGTTACTGCTCCTACCCCTCATACCATCGTGCCTTACTACACACAGTATTGCCAGTTACTGCTCCTACCCCTCATACCATCTTGCCTTACTACACACAGTATTGCCAGTTACTGCTCCTACCCCTCATACCATCTTGCCTTACTACACACAGTATTGCAGTTACTGCTCCTACCCCTCATACCATCTTGCCTTACTACACACAGTATTGCCAGTTACTGCTCCTGCCCCTCATACCATTGTGCCTTAGTACACACAGTATTGCCAGTTACTGCTCCTACCCCTCATACCATCGTGCCTTACTACACACAGTATTGCCAGTTACTGCTCCTACCCCTCATACCATCTTGCCTTACTACACACAGTATTGCCAGTTACTGCTCCTGCCCCTCATACCATTGTGCCTTAGTACACACAGTATTGCCAGTTACTGCTCCTACCCCTCATACCATTGTGCCTTAGTACACACAGTATTGCCAGTTACTGCTCCTACCCCTCATACCATCTTGCCTTACTACACACAGTATTGCAGTTACTGCTCCTACCCCTCATACCATCTTGCCTTACTACACACAGTATTGCCAGTTACTGCTCCTGCCCCTCATACCATTGTGCCTTAGTACACACAGTATTGCCAGTTACTGCTCCTACCCCTCATACCATCGTGCCTTACTACACACAGTATTGCCAGTTACTGCTCCTACCATCTTGCCTTACTACACACAGTATTTCCAGTTACTGCTCCTACCCCTCATACCATCGTGCCTTACTACACACAGTATTGCCAGTTACTGCTCCTACCCCTCATACCATCTTGCCTTACTACACACAGTATTGCCAGTTACTGCTCCTATCCCTCATACAATCTTGCCTTACTACACACAGTATTGCCAGTTACTGCTCCTACCCCTCATACCATCTTGCCTTACTACACACAGTATTGCCAGTTACTGCTCCTACCCCTCATACCATCTTGCCTTACTACACACAGTATTGCCAGTTACTGCTCCTACCCCTCATACCATCTTGCCTTACTATACACATTATGACACAGTTACAGTCCAATGGTTCAGGTATATATTTTTCAAGTTTTGGAAGCCCAGAGACACAGTTTTACCCCAAAGCCTCCTGCAGGCCAGCAGTCCCAATGGGGTTACTAATTAGCCAATCACAGCCCTTATAATTAGCCAATCACAGCCCTTATAATTAGCCAATCACAACCCTTATAATTAGCCAATCACAGCCCTTATTTGGCATCCCCAGCACTTTTTATACCTGCATTTGGCTCACAAGTACAAAAGGTTGGGGATCCCTGCTATATACATTATGCAGCCATTATAATACACCTACTTGTCTTTTTATACACAATATCCTACTGTGAAAGCCTCTTCACTTGATGCATCTTGCCTGACTACACACAATGCCCCGCGGCTTCTCTCCTTCCCCAGAAAAGAGACAAATCTGCGTTTGCCATAAACCTAATTCCTATTTACTTTAATAGCACCCGAGTGGGTTGCCATTGTATGAGCAGAGCTTTATGGGGGGGGGGCTAGATTTAAGGCTCGGTGGCTGCCAGACACAGGGGGTCCGGGGGAATGAAAGAAGCAGCTACTGGGGAGAGGGGAGATTTGGGGGGGACTGAGAGGGAGGAATGGGGATGTAGAAGGAGCGTAGCGGGGAGATGACAGCAGGAGAGAATGAGGGAGGTACAACGGGGGGGGGGGGTATTACTGCAGAGCAGGAGGAGGGAACGGAGCGAGAGAGGAATCCCCTGAATACAGAGAGAGGGAAGGGAATGAGGCAGAGAGCTAAGGAGTGAGAAGTACCAGGCAGAGTGTATGGGGGCGAGTACAGCAAGAAGAGGAGAATCTGCAGGGAAAATCCATTCATTCCGAGATCTGCTTCTTATCCGGAACCTCATATAGAGATCTGCTTCCTACCCTGAACCTCATATAGGGATCTGCTTCCTACCCTGAACCTCATATAGGGATCTGCTTCCTACCCTGAACCTCATATAGGGATCTGCTTCTTACCCTGAACCTCATATAGGGATCTGCTTCTTACCCTGAACCTCATATAGGGATCTGCTTCCTACCCTGAACCTCATATAGGGATCTGCTTCCTACCCTGAACCTCATATAGGGATCTGCTTCTTACCCTGAACCTCATTTAGGGATCCGCTTCCTACTCTGAACCTCATATAGAGATCTGCTTCTTACTCTGAACCTCATATAGGGATCTGCTTCTTACTCTGAACCTCATATAGGGATCTGCTTCCTACCCTGAACCTCATATAGAGATCTGCTTCTTACCCTGAACCTCATATAGGGATCTGCTTCTTACCCTGAACCTCATTTAGGGATCTGCTTCCTACTCTGAACCTCAAATAGGGATCTGCTTCTTACTCTGAACCTCATATAGAGATCTGCTTCTTACTCTGAACCTCATATAGAGATCTGCTTCTTACCCGGAACCTCATTTAGGGATCTGCTTCCTACCCGGAACCTCATTTAGAGATCTGCTTCCTACCCGGAACCTCATATAGAGATCTGCTTCTTACTCTGAACCTCATATAGAGATCTGCTTCTTACCCGGAACCTCATTTAGGGATCTGCTTCCTACCCGGAACCTCATTTAGAGATCTGCTTCCTACCCTGAACCTCATATAGGGATCTGCTTCTTACCCTGAACCTCATATAGAGATCTACTTCCTACCCTGAACCTCATATAGAGATCTGCTTCTTACTCTGAACCTCATATAGAGATCTGCTTCTTACTCTGAACCTCATATAGAGATCTGCTTCTTACCTGGAACCTCATATAGAGATCTGCTTCTTACCCGGAACCTCATATAGGGATCTGCTTATTGCCCTGAACCTCATATAGGGATCTGCTTATTTCCCTGAACCTCATATAGAGATCTGCTTCCTACCCTGAACCTCATATAGGGATCTGCTTCTTACCCTGAACCTCATTTAGGGATCTGCTTCTTACCCTGAACCTCATATAGAGATCTGCTTCTTACTCTGAACCTCATATAGAGATCTGCTTCTTACTCTGAACCTCATATAGAGATCTGCTTCTTACCCGGAACCTCATTTAGGGATCTGCTTCCTACCCTGAACCTCATATAGGGATCTGCTTCTTACCCTGAACCTCATATAGAGATCTACTTCCTACCCTGAACCTCATATAGAGATCAGCTTCTTACCTGGAACCTCATATAGAGATCGGCTTCTTACCCGGAACCTCATATAGGGATCTGCTTATTGCCCTGAACCTCATATAGAGATCTGCTTCCTACCCTGAACCTCATATAGGGATCTGCTTCTTACCCTGAACCTCATTTAGGGATCTGCTTCCTACCCTGAACCTCATATAGAGATCTGCTTCTTACTCTGAACCTCATATAGAGATCTGCTTCTTACCCGGAACCTCATTTAGGGATCTGCTTCCTACCCTGAACCTCATATAGGGATCTGCTTCTTACCCTGAACCTCATATAGAGATCTACTTCCTACCCTGAACCTCATATAGAGATCTGCTTCTTACCTGGAACCTCATATAGAGATCGGCTTCTTACCCGGAACTTCAAATAGGGATCTGCTTATTGCCCTGAACCTCATATAGGGATCTGCTTATTGCCCTGAACCTCATATAGAGATCTGCTTCTTACCCTGAACCTCATATAGAGATCTGCTTCCTACCCGGAACCTCATATAGAGATCTGCTTCTTACCCGGAACCTCATATAGGGATCTGCTTCCTACCTGGAACCTCATATAGGGATCTGCTTCCTACCCGGAACCTCATATAGGGATCTGCTTATTACCCTGAACCTGCACTATGCAGGGACTTGGGAGAGACACACAGAACAGGGACTCCCCAAAGAGGGAGAAGGATCTGAGGGGCTCAGCAATACTGCACCAGCAGAGACGCCTCAAACAAGCCACGCAGTTTGTGCACAAAGACTCTGCGGATCTTCTGCCACTGGACCAGCTGCGGAGACTGGGGACCAGTAAAGACCTGGTGAGTGTGGGAGGGGGGGGACCCGCTTGCTCAGTGAGACTAATGTTTGCAACTCTGAACCAAGTTACAGGGCCAAAATGTGGGACTGCTTTCATGTCTTGCAGGGATTTCTATAGATGCATGCTGCAGACTGCAATGATTTCTACGCAGCCATGTTGGTTCGCTGTCCTATAACGCTGCTACTCTTGGTTTAAATGTTAACCTAACTGGCCTTTGGGCTGTGCCCTAGGGGGGCCCCTAAGCCTCAATCCCCACCATTTGCAAAGCACTGATCCCGGTTTGGTTGACTATATACATCAGGGGTCCTCAGCCTTTCTTACTCGGGAGCCACAGTCAAATGTAAAAAGACTTGGGGAGCAACACAAGCACCATAAAAGTTCATGGAGGAGCCAAATAAGGGCTGTGATTGGCTATTAGGCAGCCTCTATGCACCCTATCAGCTTACAGGGGCTTTATTTGGTAGGGAATCTTGTTTTTATTCAACCAAAACTTGCCCCCAAGTCAGGAATTCAAAAATAACTCCCTGGTTTGGGGGCACTGAGAGCAACACCCAAGGGGTTGGGGAGCAACATGTTGCCCCGGAGCTACTGGTTGGGGCATTTAAATATAATGTCCTGTTGCCCTGCTCTGATAAAAGTTGCATGTTTGCTTAAGAATTCCTACTATAGTTTATATAAATACCCCGCTGTGTAGCCCCGGGGGCAGCCGTTCCTGCACTGGTACAGATGGAGTGTTTGCTACAGAAACCCTACTATAGTTTATATAAATACCCCGCTGTGTAGCCCCGGGGGCAGCCGTTCCTGCACTGGTACAGCTGGAGTGTTTGCTACAGAAACCCTACTATAGTTTGGCTGCCCTCGGGGCTACACAGCGGGGTATTTATATAAACTATAGTAGGGTTTCTGTAGCAAACACTCCATCTGTACCAGTGCAGGAATGGCTGCCCCCGGGGCTACACAGCGGGGTATTTATATAAACTATAGTAGGGTTTCTGTAGCAAACACCCCAGCTGTACCAGTGCAGGAATGGCTGCCCCCGGGGCTACACAGCGGGGTATTTATATAAACTATAGTAGGGTTTCTGTAGCAAACACCCCAGCTGTACCAGTGCAGGAATGGCTGCCCCCGGGGCTACACAGCGGGGTATTTATATAAACTATAGTAGGGTTTCTGTAGCAAACACCCCAGCTGTACCAGTGCAGGAATGGCTGCCCCCGGGGCTACACAGCGGGGTATTTATATAAACTATAGTAGGGTTTCTGAAACATATAGACCTAGGTTACTAGTGCAGGGTAACAGTACATTACTATTATTATAATCAAGGTCCAATCTGATTGCAGCAGCCACACAGTGTGATCCAGAGACGGCTCATGGGGGGCAGCCTGAGCATCGAAAGCGATAACCCTGTATTTCCAACTTCCCCGTGCAACAGGGGGAGAGACGCACCCCCCCAGGGTGATGAGACGATACAGCCAACTAAGTTGGGTGAGGAGACCCCCGGTTGCTGGAAGGAACAAGCTCTACTCATACCCTGCAAGGTACAACCCCTAGCAACTACTTGTATACCTGCTTATACTGAGATGAGCCCTGATTGGCCAGTTAGACTAATGGGAGTAAATGTGTTACCCCAATGAGCAGAATCTGCTCCCACCAACAGCTCCTTTTAACTGAGGGTTGTTTACCTTTGAGACAATTTGCAATTGGTCTTCATTTTTTTTTTATTTGTAGTTTTTTTAAAATTATTTCAGCTTTGCCCAGCAGCTCTCCAGCTTGGCGTTTCAGCAGCTGTTTGGTTGCTAGGATCCAAATTACCTTAGCAACCAGGGTTGTGGTTTGAATGAAAGACTGATAAATGAATAGGAGAGGGCCTGACTATATAAATAAGTAATATAAAATAACAATACTTTATATTCACAGAGCAATAGTTTTTTTCCTCAGGCAGTGCCGGACCAATAGGCTCCCCCTTTACATTAAACTTTTAGTATGTTGTAGAATGGCCAATTCTAAGTAACGTTTCAATTGGGCTTCATTATTTATTTTCTATAGTTTTTCCATTATTTGCTCCTTTTTATTACTCATTTTTCTATCCATCCCCCTCTCCTATAAATATATCAGTCTCTTATTCAAACCAGTCCCTGGTTGTTAAGGTAATTTGAACCCTAGCAACCACATGACTGCTGAAATTTTAAACTGGAGAGCTGCTGAACAAAAAGTAAATTCATAAAAAAAAATGAAGACCAATTGCAAATTGTCTCAGAACAGCAGTCTACATTATACTAAACTTTAATTAAAAGGTGAACAACCCCTTTAACCCCCCTCCAGCTGGACCAGTCCCAGAGTTGTCTATAGGAGGAGCAAAAAGAAGCAACTACAGGTATAGAACCTGTTATCCAGAATGTGCAGGACCAAGAGTGCGCAGGATAAGGGGTCTTTCCGTAATTTGGATCTCCACATCTAAAGTCTACTAAAAAAAAAATCAATAAAGCATTAATTAAATCCAATAGGATTGTTTTTCTTCCAATAAGGATTAATTATATTTTAGTTGGGATCAAGTACAGGTACTGTTTTATTATTACAGAGAAAAGGGAATCATTTAACCATTAAATAAACCCAATAGGGCTGTTCTGCCCCCAATAAGGGGTAATTATATCTTAGTTGGGATCAAGTACAGGTACTGTTTTATTATTACAGAGAAAAGGGAATCATTTAACCATTAAATAAACCCAATAGGGCTGTTCTGCCCCCAATAAGGGGTAATTATATCTTAGTTGGGATCAAGTACAGGTACTGTTTTATTATTACAGAGAAAAGGGAATCATTTAACCATGAAATAAACCCAATAGGGATATTCCAATTTCCAAGACCTTTATTAATTGTCGCACAACATATGTAGTCTATGCTCTCACTTGTCCGTGTAACAAAGTTTATGTGGGGCGGACTATAAGATCAGTGGGAAGTAGGGTTAATGAGCACATCCGTAACAGTAAAGCAGGGAGAATGAACCATGGGGTATCGAGACATTTTAAGCTGTTTCACAATAATAGTGATCCCAAAGGGATATTCTTTATGGAAGTGTAAAAATAATTGTATATTTATTATAAATAAATCAATGTGTTACATCAAAGTAGATGTAGTATAGAATAGTATGCAGGCGGGTATATAGAGGGGGTTGGCCCATAGGAACCCAATAGTCCATGAGGAAGCGCAGAGCGCGAAACGCGTCGGACTGCCTGGAGAGAGGACCCGTATTGACAGACTCGGCACCTACCGGTGACGTCACCGAAGGGAAAGGAACAGCGTGTGAGTCGCATCCCTCAGCCAATGTGCCTCTCTCTGTCTTATCCCTAGTAAGTTCCCGGCCGGGACAAGGGGGGTTGTGTATTTGTTCTTATGCCCAGTTAGGGCTCTGTTTTATTGTGTGCTTGTAGTTACTTGGAGGCTATGAGATAATTGAATACCATATAGTGTGCAATTTTATCTCTATATGCACGCCTGCATTCTTAGTATTTGCACAGAGTAAGAGGGAAAACAAGGGTTTTATTTGTGTAACTTCTTTATTAAATATCCCTCAGTGGGGCTAAGAGCCATATATTGGCTATAGGCGGTGTAATACTGCATCTGATATCTGGAGAAGTTAATTAAGGATCCAATTAATTGTTTTATGGTGTTTTAAGCTCCTCACTTTTTTATTCTAATAATTGGGATATACTGTGGGATTTTTAATTCAGTGTATTTCTATTGATTTTCCCTCTTGATTTCCTCATATATGGGTCAGAGCAATGAATTCTCTTTTAAACACTCTAATTGATTTCTCCTGAGGGAATGATATGCATTAACTGGGAATTCAATAATAAATCATTGGGAAGTAATACATGGTTTCTGTTACTATATTTAATGTCTTCTGCCCTATGTGATTTTCTCTTGTATATATAATCTAATTGGTATTTTTAATTAGTGGTGTATATGATTTTTTTTTTTATTATTTAAAATTGATTCTACTTTGATGTAACACATTGATTTATCTATAATAAATATACAATTATTTTTACACTTCTTTGGGTGTTTTTAGCGCCAACTCCTTTGGAGATAATTTGTGTATGCACTATAGGATTAGTAGGGAGGAGGGCAGCTACATCTAATTATTAATGTTGGTTAATGGCAATTTAGCACTGCAAAAATATATATATTTTTTTTTTCTCTTTCTTACAGTCTTTCCTTCTAGACCTTAATATCTATATTGTTGTGTTTTGTAATCTTTAAAGCGCAGATAAGGTTTGCCTTGATATTCTTTATGGGACTGGAGCATATTTCTCCCAAGTTAAGAGGTGGAGACGGATTTACTAGATTAAGACAAGGAGAAAACGTTTGGATTTTTAAATTGAATACATTGCATCCGGAAGGACTCAATGTAGATTTGGACTTGGCGGCATTTTAAATTCAATTTTAAGCTTATTTTTGGTCAATTATTGGATTCCTGGTATTTATTTATTTCTAATTTATCTACATTTTAAGTAGGAATATGCTTGATATGGGCTGTTTTAACGAGACATCTCTTTATTTCTTTATGATTAGCGGTTAAGTAGTATATAAATAAATGAATAATAAATAAACAAACATACAACTCTCCCAATCTTTGGGGAGAGGGATGATGGGTTATATATGGGTAATATAAATTCTTCCATCTGACACAATGCCATAACACCATGGCCTTTTGCGCTAAAGAGAGAGGTGTTACTATGGCAACGCGTGTTGTTTCCATTGTACATATATCGCTTTACCAGCGCTAGAGCGCTAGATTGAGTTCCCTACAGTATTTCCCATAAGTTTTACTCTTGCAGCCCCACTATGTATTAGGCGCTTCTACATTCACTTACTGGAGGTTCCCCTATGTCTAGTTACCCACCCTTATGCCTATTCTAATAGAGGGAACAAAAAAAGCACAATAAAAGCTCTGGGGGTGCCAAATAAGAGCTACGATTGGTTAGGGGGTCAAGTGCGGGGTATGGCACATTATTTAGCATACAGACCTATCCAATGGCGCTATAGCTGTGCATAAATGTATATAACCCCTGCCCCCAGATGTCACACTGTACGTACCTGTACCTGTACCTGTACCCCACCTTACGAGCTCTGGTACAAGCCACTACGCGGGTCCCCTACCACCAGTCACCTCACCCCTAACTCTACCATCCAAACAACCCGCCTCCGCAAGCTTAACCAATCACGCACCCAGTTCAATCCAGAATCATTGAAGCATCCAATCCGCTAGGGCGATACTTGAGTCGGCCCGCCCGCCAGGTGTCTTCTGGGAATTGTAGTTTATTCTATCGCCATCCACATGTGTTTAAACTACAATTCCCTCAGGTTTAGATTCCAAAACGAATACCCGATATGCAAAGGAGAATTATGACAACATGTCTTTATCTTCATAACAGTATATGTATTATAATTTCATTAATACATTATAATTATCATTGTTAATGAAAGATTTTGATTTAACTATTCCTCTACATAGGAAATAGGCGTGTGAACATTTGTGACACTTAATTCCATTTTTATCCCCCCCCCCCCATTCGCAGCCATTCTATAGATTACACTGTTCTGGAATTGTAAAAACTTTTAACACACGGATGAAACAATCGTTTGCAAAACCAGGTGAAGATCTCCTTTATCTAAAGGAAGGTTCATGTAGCGCCATCTATCGGCTGTTTTTCACATTACGGGCTCTTTTATTAACCAAATAGCTTTAACTAGCACGGAGGGATACCTGGAGATTTTACAACCAGCCTCTTTAATCCTTTAGGGCCCCAATTTCACATTACAAAGTTGCATCAGGACTTTATGGACCTAGGAATGATACGGACTGGAGCCTGGAATTTACTGTAAGTACTGGATGTGCTGAAGGAGCTGCTGGGCTTCAGGAAGGGGACTGGGTACTAGGAAGCCCCAGGGGGGAAGTTGCCTGAGAGGGGGCACATCATTGGGCCTTTCAAAACGAGGCTGCAGAGACCCTAGTGGCACAGACTGGGGGCTTTCTGGTAGGAGGTGTCTGTTGAAATTAGAAATTAATTCTAACTTAGGGAATTGCTACAAGGTGACTCAGGGACTTGGGGTGTCATAGTCAGGTAAGTAGTGGAACTTTGGCACCCTGAGTACCCCGTTATATTATATGGATCTGGGGGTCAGATATTTGGGAGTCTTGTTTGTCCCAGCAAAAGTAACTAGTAGTAAGTAGTGGAACTTTGGCACCCTGAGTACCCCAAGAACTTAAATAAAGAGCTCAATATATTATATGGATCTGGGGGTCAGATATTTGGGAGTCTTGTTTGTCCCAGCAAAAGTAACTAGTAGTAAGTAGTGGAACTTTGGCACCCTGAGTACCCCAAGAACTTAAATAAAGAGCTCAATATATTATATGGATCTGGGGGTCAGATATTTGGGAGTCTTGATTGTCCCAGCAAAAGTAACCAGTAGTAAATAGTGGAACTTTGGCACCCTGAGTACCCCAAGAACTGAAATAAAGAGCTTGTTATATTATATGGATCTGGGGGTCAGATATTTGGGAGTCTTGATTGTCCCAGCAAAAGTATCTGCCTGCCTCTGTGGCAGAATTAGGGGACTCTGTGGGCTTCACAGGGGGGTTCCTGCTGTCCCGGGGGCTGTAGAAGATACAGTAATAAAAGCCACAGGGAGTACCTGTAGATATTGGGGTGCAAAGTTAGCCCAGTGTCACAACCACCAGCGAGGGGAATAAAGTGATCTTTTTGTCAACAGTCTCAGGGAATCCCTAAGTGTTAGACTGTATTTGCTTCCTCCGTTGTTGGTAGCATCAGGCACTGGTTACTGAGGGAACAGGAGAGACGGGGTGTAAATCCGTGGCTGTAGTGAAGGATCACAGAGAAAACTCGATGAGGGACATTACTTCATGACAGAGAAAGGAGCCTCTGGCTTTATCCAAGCAAGATCTGGGATGCTTATCCGCACTATACCGCTTGTCTAGTTCTATACCCACCTGAGGGTTAACACTTGTTTGGAATGGCCGCCTACATCGAATTTGTGCCCCCTCCGGAATGCCCGGTGTTCGAGCCCAGCTGGGAGGAATTCTCTGATCCCCTGAGTTTCATCGGACGCATCCGACCGATTGCTGAAAAGACAGGGATATGCAAAATCCCACCTCCCAAGGTAAGTCTGATAGATGGATGTTATCAGTACACTGAGAGCCTGAAATAATTCCTTATGGATAAATGATGCAGTTGTAACAGGGAGCTGATACATACTGTGTGCAAGTCACATTATATAAGTTTTATTATTATATATATGATTATAATAAGTTCACACAGGCTGATGACAAATGTCAGATGTTTGATTAGTCTTTGCTCTTGGTCACATTTTTTAGAAACCAATGACCCATTGGTTGGCATTGCTGCTTTACGGTCAGTTTGATTCCAGCCAGGGCACTATCTTCAGGGAATTTTTATGTCCCCCCCCCCCCCCAGGTGGATTTTCTTGCACTTTCCAAAAACATACAGGCAGATTGAGGTGCCCCTGATACTGACTTTAGTGTGTGCGTAAAATCGGCACTTCGATTGTAAACTTCATGGAGGCAGGGACTAATTAGAATGATGTATAAGGGTGAGGGCAGTGGTACATGGTACACAAATCTTCTTTGTCGTGGGCAACAAATCTCCCCGCAATGCCATCCCACCGGCTAGCATTTAAATCGCCAGTGGGATGCTTCACTGCGATGTCGCACAAAGTTGTCTTTGGAGGAAACTTTGAGCGACCGTGGGACATCGTAGCGACGCGTATGCCATCCCACCGGCAATTTACACTCTAGCCGGTGGGATGGCATTGCGGGGAGATTAGTCGCCCATCACTAATCTCCCTGTGTACCACTGCCCTAAAGACACACCGGGCTACTAGTAGCAGCTACTTTTTCAAGCTACTGAAAATCCCTTCCATAGACAATACACGTAGAGACAATTATCAGTAAATGATTAGCATTGTCTATTTTAGTAGCCACGACAAGTAGCTGCTACTAGTAGCTCTGTGTGTCTTCACCCTAAGGGCTCTGGCACACGGGGAGATTAGTCGCCCGCGGCAAAACTCCCTGTTCGCGGGCGACTAATCTCCCCGAGTAGCCTTCCCCTGCCATCCCACCGGCGAACATGTAAGTCGCCGGTGGGATGGCAGACGCGGCGGGGCGACTTACATGATGGCGTCTGCCATCCCGCCGGCGACTTACATGTTCGCCGGTGGGATGGCAGGGGGAAGGCAACTCTGGGAGATTAGTCGCCCGCGAACAGGGAGTTTTGCCGCGGGTGACTAATCTCCCCATGTGCCAGAGCCCTAAGAGAGCTGCAGAATATGTAGGTTCTATATAGGCAGAGGATAATGACTACATGCCCTGTTGTACCCCATGACACGTGAGGCATAACTTGAGGGTATGTACCCCAAAATTCTATCATGCCCAAAGTGTGTTTGTTTGCATTTGTAAGGATTACTTATGTATACAGGCCATATGGCCAAACATCATGGGGAAAGTGTCCTCTATATAAATTTGCTTTATGCATGTTCAGAGTGGCTAATGGCCGACTGCATTTACTGTTTTGGGCTATCGCATATGGTGCAGTTTCAATGGATAATATTTATTCTATTATTTGATATTATATTATTGTTCTAACAATCAAAGAAGGCAATAGTCAGCCAGTAGTGGGGTGATTGTGTCCAAGCTGAAAGGTCACTATAATCAAACCATTAAAGTTTAAGTAGTTAAAGAAGAACTTTTGTATTATTTTTTGCTGAAAGAGGTGGAGGACCTAGTCAGCAGGGTATTGTACCAGGGTTTTTGCTCCAATGATTACAAATGGAAGGGAAGTCCAATTACTGAAATGAATCTTCTCTGCCATTACTTTGTAGTCTATTTTTCCTAAAATCCCAACACTGCAGCTTTAGTGTACACATTAGGGTTATACCTGGGGTTTAAGTAGGGATGCACCGAATCCACTATTTTGGGGTTTGGGCGAGATTCCTGGATTCCGAACCGAATCCTGGATTTGTTGCATCCCTAGTTTTAAGCTGCAGTTTGCTGCTTCTAGATAACAGCCACCAGTGTCGGACTGGGGTGCCAAGGGCCCACCAGAAAACCTTAGGCCCACTGTCCAGACCACCATTCCTTCCCAGTTCACTCACTTTCTTTAATTTCTTAATTACTTATTTTTACATACTATTATCTATCCTTTCCTTTATTTCTTTTGTTTCTTCTCATAGAATTGAGTAATGGCCATGGTGTAGGCATACAAGGCAAATGGTTGGGTGAGCAAGGGGGCCCACTGGGAGTTTTTTTCCTATGAAGTTTGTATTCTATTTATTTAATTAAAAATAAATCCTATACATATTATTTGTGTGGGTTTATATTATATAGGTACCTTCCTGACACCTGTAGGTATTTAAACTGTTTAAACGTTTAGCAGAGCTATTACTTTAACCATGAAAATGCTTAATGCCAGCAGTAATCCCCTAGTGTGTCTCCCCTGCTGATTTAGTAGCACAGGCAGGGTTTATATTATTTGTACTTCTGAAGGCAAGGTTCAGAATTACTTCTACAACTTGGAACTTGGGCAGGTACTGCTCCAAATACATTGTTCTGAGCATCCCTTTGCAGGACAAAACTCATAATTATCCTTTATTTTCTCTTTATAAAAGGTATAGAAAAGAAAACCTAGAATTTCCCTTTAGTTTGCCTGTGCGCTTTATAGATTTATTCTTAGCCCCCTAGAGAGCCAGTTTTGGTTATTGGCACAGTTACAGCTTAGCTTTATTGCTTTTATGTTCCTTTATCTCAGGACTGGCAGCCGCCCTTTGCCTGCGATGTCAAAAGCTTCTGCTTCACCCCTCGGGTACTGCGCCTCAACGAACTAGAGGTAAGGTTTCTGTGATTATTGTGCTGGGAATAAACCCAGATCATGGTTATTACAAACTGCTGTTTTTGTAGCTACATTAACATGTTGGAACTTGAGGATATGGACATTAACAAAATTGTTAGTTAGAAGCTTGATCAACTTGGGTTGGTTTTCCATATCCCTATTAGTTATATACAGATATTTGGATTTAAGGTGGCCATACACCTTCAGATCCGCTCGCTTGGCGATGTCGCCAAGCGAGCGGAACTTCTCCCGATATCAGGAGAATCCAGGCTAATTTGATCGTGTGGCCAAACGATCGAATTATAACGACGGGTATAGGCAAAGTCGGTTTGGGGACCGAATCAACGAGCCGATACGGTCCCCCATCCGACTAGATTTTTTAACCTGCCGATCGATATCTGCCCGATTTCAGGCCAGATATGGGTCAGGCAGGCCCGTCGTTAGTGCCCCTACATGGGCCGATTAGTTGCTGAATCGGTCTAAGGGACCCATATCGGCAGCTACAATCGGCCCGTGTATGGGGACCTTTAGGCAGTATCGTATTTGTTCCAGAACAGTAGGCGATATTTACTTTCATTATTCTAACTGCTCTAGACCAGTCATAGCTAAATAGAACCTTTGCAATATAAACAAACGTGTATGTTTAACCTTTTTAGTGCCATAGGACGTAGATTCTACGTCCTAGGTACCAAGGGACCAAAGTGCCATAGAACGTAGAATCTACGTCCTACAGCACTAACGGGTTTACAAGCGCTGCGCTCGCTTTTAAAGCAGTGCAGCGCTTGTAAAGCCTGCACAACTCCCTAGGCAACGAGCAAATGAAGACATACTCACCGATCCGGTCCCCCAGCGCCGCCGATCCGGTCCCTCAGCCAATGACAGCAGTGGACACGCATTGATGACGTGTCCACTGCTGTCCCATTAATTGTCGCCGCCCCCGCGTCGCCTCTTCACTCCTGCTGCCACGTGAGACTGATGGAGCCTCCCTGCTGCCTTCCTGCTGCGTTCCTGCTGGATTGGTCGCCCTGATCGCCTGCCTGCATTGTGTAAGCTGAACTACAACTCTCTAACCACTGTTTATTTTGCTTATTTCTATCTCAACTGTCTAAAATTTTTTTTTTTTTTTCCATTTCTTCTTCTATCTTTGTCATTATTACACTTTTACACACATACACACTTATTTACAACTTTCCCAAGCACACACAGACACTTACACACACACTTACACTTACACTTTTTTTTTTTTTTTTCTTTCTTTCTTTCTTTCTTTTCTTTTCTTTTCTTTCTTTCTTTGCTTTCTTTGGCAGTCTTTTTTTTTTACTAAAACTTTATTTCTGATCTATAATTATCTGATTTATTTGGTTGCATTTTAGTGTTTTTTTGCATTTTCATAATTGATTTCTGTTTTTGAATTATTCTATTGCACTGTAACTTTTGTATTGCTATTGGGTGCTGAATTTGCAGTGACATTGGTGGATCCAGGGCTCTGACCACCGATTTCATTGCAATAATTGTTCTTCTGTTGGTTTGAGTGGTTTTTATTTGAATTTACTGATTTTATGGTGTTTTATCTTTGCATTGTTCTTTATTGTGTATTTAGTGCCCCAAAAAGGTTGCTTTTGCAGTGACATTGGTGGATCCAGGGCTCTGACCACCGATTTCATTGCAATTATTGTTCTTTGATTGCTTTTAGTGGTTTTATTCCATTTTAACTTCATTTGATTTCAGTTGTTCTAGAAAGGTCCAGAGGTGCTAAGATTGTTCTGGTAGTTTCTATTGCCAAGGGTTAGGCTGATGCCACACATGGCGTAGGGCTGATTTTTTCAGCAAGTGGAAAAACGCTTGCCGAAAATTCAGCCCTACGCCTGCTACTTGTGCCTGCACCCGAATGAATGGAATACACTCGGGTGCAGGCACATGTAGCCGATATACGCATGAAAACGCAAGACTTTGCATTCTCACGCGTTTTCATGCGTATATCGGCTACATGTGCCTGCACCCGAGCGTATTCCATTCATTCGGGTGCAGGCAAAAAAAAAAGGGGTGCATAGAGTGCAGCCCCAATATTATGCATTGTCAGGTTTGGCGGCCATGTACTTATGTGCACCCATACATATGGGGTATCGTTTTATTCAGGGGAACTTGCAGATTTATGGTTAGTAAGTTTTTGGTAGTTGCCATGGAGATTTTGGGGAGAAATCTAGGTTTGTATCTGGTTTTTCCTTGATTTCTGACCAAAGCGCTGACTTCTGCAAGGGACTGCGGCCACAATTTTCCATGTAGAAAGAGGAGAGTGGCGTCTCTGAATAGCTGAAGCTGTGCACTTTTCATAAATATATAGTTTGCGGGGGTTATTTCACAGGTAGGGGGGTGTTTAGACTAAATAACTGCAGGTAGAGCACATAGAGCACAGACCCCCCTTATGCATTGCCCCTGTTTGGGGGCATTTGGTGGCCACGTCTTTATGTGCACCCATACATATGGGGTATCGTTTTATTCAGGGGAACTTGCAAATTGAGGTTTAGTAAGTTTTTGGTAGTTGCCATGGAGATTTTGGGGAGAAATCTAGGTTTTTTATCTGGTTTTTCCTTGATTTCTGACCAAAATCTAGGTTTGTATCTGGTTTTTCCTAGATTTCTGACCAAAGCGCTGACTTCTGCAAGGGACTGCGGCCACAATTTTCCATGTAGAAAGAGAAGAGTGGTGTCTCTGAATAGCTGAAGGTGTGCACTTTTCGTAAATATATAGATTGTGTGGGTTATTTCACAGGTAGGGGGGGTTAACACTGAAAAACTGCAGGTAGTGCACATAGAGCACAGCCCCCAAAATTTCAACTGAAATTGCCCTTATGCATTGCCCCTGTTTTGGGGCATTTGGTGGCCACGTCTTTATGTGCACCCATACATATGGGGTATCGTTTTATTCAAGGGAACTTGCAGATTAATGGTTAGTAAGTTTTTGGTAGTTGCCATGGAGATTTTGGGGAGAAATCTAGGTTTGTATCTGGTTTTTCCTTGATTTCTGACCAAAGCGCTGACTTCTGCAAGGGACTGCGGCCACAATTTTCCATGTAGAAAGAGAAGAGTGGTGTCTCTGAATAGCTGAAGGTGTGCACTTTTTGGAAATATATAGTTTGTGGGGGTTATTTCACAGGTATGGGGGTGTTTAGACTAAATAACTGCAGGTAGAGCACATAGAGCACAGCCCCCCCCTTATGCATTGCCCCTGTTTGGGGGCATTTGGTGGCCACGTCTTTATGTGCACCCATACATATGGGGTATCGTTTTATTCAGGGGAACTTGCAAATTGAGGTTTAGTAAGTTTTTGGTAGTTGCCATGGAGATTTTGGGGAGAAATCTAGGTTTGTATCTGGTTTTTCCTTGATTTCTGACCAATGCGCGGACTTCTGCAAGGGACTGTGGCCACAATTTTCCATGTAGAAAGAGAAGAGTGGTGTCTCTAAATAGCTGAAGGTGTGCACTTTTCAGAAATATATAGTTTGTGGGGTTATTTTACAGGTAGGGGGGGTTAACACTGAAGAACTGCAGGAAGTGCACATAGAGCGCAGCCCCCAAAATTTCAACTGAAATTGCCCTTATGCATTGCCCCTGTTTTGGGGCATTTGGTGGCCACGTCTTTATGTGTACCCATACATATGGGGTATCGTTTTATTCAGGGGAACTTGCAGATTGATGTTTAGTAAGTTTTTGGTAGTTGCCATGGAGATTTTGGGGAGAAATCTAGGTTTGTATCTGGTTTTTCCTTGATTTCTGACCAATGCGCTGACTTCTGTAAGGGACTGCGGCCACAATTTTCCATGTAGAAAGAGGAGAGTGGTGTCTCTGAATAGCTGAAGGTGTGCACTTTTCAGAAATATATAGTTTGTGGGGGTTATTTTACAGGTAGGGGGGGTTAACACTGAAAAACTGCAGGAAGTGCACATAGAGCGCAGCCCCCAAAATTTCAACTGAAATTGCCCTTATGCATTGCCCCTGTTTTGGGGCATTTGGTGGCCACGTCTTTATGTGCACCCATACATATGGGGTATTGTTTTATTCAGGGGAACTTGCAGATTGATGTTTAGTAAGTTTTTGGTAGTTGCCATGGAGATTTTGGGGAGAAATCTAGGTTTTTTATCTGTTTTTTCCTCGATTTCTGACCAAAGCGCTGACTTCTGCAAGGGACTTCGGCCACAATTTTCTATGTAGAAAGAGAAGAGTGGTGTCTCTGAATAGCTGAAGGTGTGCACTTTTCAGAAATATATAGTTTGTGGGGGTTATTTCACAATTAGGGGGGGTTATCAATGAAAAACTGCAGGAAGTGCACATAGAGCACAGCCCCCACATTTTTAGCTGTAATTGCCCTTGTGCATTGCCCCTGCTTTGGAGTGTTTGGTGCCCATGTCTTTATGTGCACCCATACATATGGGGCATCATTTTATTCAGTAGAAATTTGTCTTTCAAATTTGCCTTTGTTAGAAAATTTTTATGAGATTTTTTTTTGTCAAATCCACATTTGATCATGCGTCCAAGTTTACGTTTTAGAAAAAAAAAAAATGTCAAAAAAACTTCCAAATTTCACAATGCACTGACAAAAGGTATTTGGCTTTTGAGTGAAAACTACATTGCACCTAGAAACCTGAAGGTCTGTAGTTTCTAAAGATACCAAACATGAGGGGATATTTTAGATTTACATATAAGTTATGCTGCATCAACTGTTACAAGTGCTTTTCCGCTTTGTTCTGGTGTGATATTGTACTAAGTATTTCTTTAGTTTGGGGGTTACTTCTGGACAGGAACTGTGGGGTACCACCACATATTTGGTATCGTTGGACTTGGGAGTATCAGGGCTTTTACAAACAACAAAAAAAAGTGAGTAAAATTAACTTTTCTATGGAAAAAAAACTCAAAATATACAGAAATTTTTCATAATTTTATTTTTTTTTTACATAATTCACCCAAAATACACATCATATCTCCAGAAAAGTTATAAAATTTGGTATGTATGTCGAAGCCCAATTAGTGACGAAAAAAACGATATATAATTTCCCTAGTTTCATGGAAACATAATTTTCCCTAGTTTCACAAAAAACATTGTTAAAGCGAATGAGTACAAAATGCTTAAAAAACGTCTGGCACTGGGGGGAACCGAAATGACGAATTCGGCTGGCACTTAAAGGGTTAATTGACTTTATGATCTTGCATTGTTAAAATGCGGATGTGGGCAGAAGTCATTTATAGAGACTGGAATCACACTGCATAACATCATAACTCCCTGGCAGCTTAAACAAAAGCAGTTCTAGCATGGCTTCCGATTCAGCAGGGGAATAGGGAAGAAGTATAGCAGGAGGGCCACCTGTTGGGTATCCCATCCATAAACTAATGTGTCAGCTTGGATATGTGGCAAGGACAAAAAGACACAGCAGTACAGATTAGGTACATGACGTTTCCCTTGTTATGATATAGGCTGGAGATATCCTGTGCATTTGCATGTTTTATTTATTCCTCTTAATTACCTGCCATGAAGGGAGTGTATGGAGCCAATTGCACACCTGTTGTGCCAGTTCCGCTTGCTTATGCTGCACAGTGATGCAGCGTGTATGTCCCCTGGGAGGTGAGTAGGCCACCTTATTAAAAGCCACTAGGCTGCAACAGGAAAGGATTAAGCTATAGTCCAATACACACTTTTCCCCCTTGATGCCCAGGAGACTAGAATATTCTTCATTTTCTGCAAAATTAAGGGTGAAGACACACAGAGCTACTAGTAGCAGCTACTTGTCGTGGCTACTAAAATAGACAATGCTGATCATTTACTGATAATTGTCTCTACGTGTGGTTTAGCAGAGGCAATTCTCAGTATTGTCTATGGCAGGGGATTTTCTGGCATTTAGTAGCCATGAAAAAGTAGCTGCTACTAGTAGCTCTGTGTGTTCTTCACCCTTAAGGTTGTAACCCTTAGACTTTATTGAAAACACTGTGAATTTTAACTACAATTCCAAAAAGAGAAAAGGAAGTTAAAAAGTCCAGTGTGTTATAGACCATATTGTTGGTAACTTTACATCGCTGGACAACTGCAAGTGGCTATGTATATGTTTGGCCGTAATACTGATTGTATTGTAGAACTTAAATATAGAAATAAGTGTTCAGGTTTGATGTTAGAATTAGGGTAGACAATTTACAGCAGCTTTCCACCTATAAGGGCTCTGACACACGGGGAGATTAGTTGCCCGCGACAAATCTCCCTGTTCGCGGGCAACTAATCTCCCCGAATTGCCATTCCACCGGCAAAAATGTGTCGCCGGTGGGATGGCACACACGGCGGCGCGATTGCGGCAACTTCGGCGATTTGCCGAAATCTCCTGCGCAGCGTGTGCCATCCCACCGGCGACTTACATTTTCACCGGTGGGATGGCAATTCAGGAAGATTAGTTGCCCGCGAACAGGGAGATTTGTCGCGGGCAACTAATCTCCCCGTGTGCCAGAGCCCTTATAGGTGGAAAGCTGCTGTAAATTGTCTACCCTAATTCTAACATCAAACCTGAACACTTATTTCTATATTTAAGTTCTACAATACAATCAGTATTACGGCCAAACATAAGTTAATTACTCTTTGCTTTAGTATAGTATGTTATCTGCAGGCTTTCACCCTGACTGTCGGAATTTTCTTTCATCCAGGCAATGACCCGTGTCAAACTCGATTTCTTGGATCAGCTGGGAAAATTTTGGGAGCTGCAAGGTTCCGCGCTCAGAATTCCAGTGGTGGATGGCAAGCTGTTGGGTGTGTATGCACTGAGCAAGGTGGGCGTGCAGGGACAGGTGGTTCTGCAGATAAACAACATACGCATTAGCATCTTGCAGTGTCTTCTGCGCCAGGATTAAATGGTTTACTGTAATTAAATAACTGCAGGAAGTTTATATAATTACACCTTTCTAAAAGAACAGAAAGGGCCTTATTGCCCAGAGCCATCCGTAGACTGTTACCTTCTTTCCTTTTTCACTCCAGGTGGTTTCCAGTGAGGGGGGATTTGAGGTTGTCACTAAAGAGAAGAAATGGTCTCAGGTGGGCAATCGGATGGGATACCAGCCAGGCAAAGGCACAGGCTCTCTTCTGAAGTTGCACTATGACCGAATCCTCTACCCCTACGAGCTGTTCCAGTCTGGCGTCAGCCTGATGGAAAGAAATGCACCTAGAATATTCTAGAGAGAAACCTTCTGTTTCAGTTTTTAGTAAAGGTACCGGTATAGGACCTGTTATCCAGAATGCTCGGGACCTGGGGCTTTCCGGATAAGGGGTCTTTCCGTAATTTGGCTCATTTAAACCTCACAGGATTGTTTTGCATCCAATAAGGATTAATCATATCTTAGTTGGGATCAAGTACAGGTACTGTTTTATTATTACAGGGAAAAGGGAATCATTTAACCATTAAATAAACCCAATAGGGCTGTTCTGCCCCAATAAGAGGTAATTATATCTTAGTTGGGATCAAGTACAGGTACTGTTTTATTATTACAGAGAAAAGGGAATCATTTAACCATTAAATAAACCCAATAGGGCTGTTCTGCCCCAATAAGGGGTAATTATATCTTAGTTGGGATCAAGTACAGGTACTGTTTTATTATTACAGGGAAAAGGGAATCATTTAACCATTAAATAAACCCAATAGGGCTGTTCTGCCCCAATAAGGGGTAATTATATCTTAGTTGGGATCAAGTACAGGTACTGTTTTATTATTACAGGGAAAAGGGAATCATTTAACCATTAAATAAACCCAATAGGGCTGTTCTGCCCCAATAAGAGGTAATTATATCTTAGTTGGGATCAAGTACAGGTACTGTTTTATTATTACAGAGAAAAGGGAATCATTTAACCATTAAATAAACCCAATAGGGCTGTTCTGCCCCAATAAGGGGTAATTATATCTTAGTTGGGATCAAGTACAGGTACTGTTTTATTATTACAGGGAAAAGGGAATCATTTAACCATTAAATAAACCCAATAGGGCTGTTCTGCCCCCAATAAGGGGTAATTATATCTTAGTTGGGATCAAGTACAGGTACTGTTTTATTATTACAGGGAAAAGGGAATCATTTAACCATTAAATAAACCCAATAGGGCTGTTCTGCCCCAATAAGGGGTAATTATATCTTAGTTGGGATCAAGTACAGGTACTGTTTTATTATTACAGGGAAAAGGGAATCATTTAACCATTAAATAAACCCAATAGGGCTGTTCTGCCCCAATAAGGGGTAATTATATCTTAGTTGGGATCAAGTACAGGTACTGTTTTATTATTACAGAGAAAAGGGAATCATTTAACCATTAAATAAACCCAATAGGGCTGTTCTGCCCCAATAAGGGGTAATTATATCTTAGTTGGGATCAAGTACAGGTACTGTTTTATTATTACAGGGAAAAGGGAATCATTTAACCATTAAATAAACCCAATAGGGCTGTTCTGCCCCCAATAAGGGGTAATTATATCTTAGTTGGGATCAAGTACAGGTACTGTTTTATTAATACAGAGAAAAAGGAAAACATTTTTAAAATTTAGAATTATTTGCTTATAATGGAGTCTATGGGAGACGGCCTTTCAGTAATTCGGAACTTTCTGGATAATGGGTTAATGTACTGTTGCCCTGAACTGGTAAAAGCCGTGTGTTTGCCTCAGAAAGACTGCCATAGTTTATATATAAACAAAGCTGCTGTGTAGCCATGGGGGCAGCCATTCAAGCTGGAAAAACAGGAGAAAAGGCACAGGTTACGTAGCAGATAACAGATATTCTCTGTAGAATTCAATGGGAATCTAGAAAGCTTATTTGTTATTTGCTATGTAACCTGTGCTTTTCTTTCCAGCTTGAATGGCTGCCCCCGGGGCTACACAGCAGCTTTGTTTATATAAACTATAGTAGTCTTTCTGAAGCAAACACAAACTTTTACCTTTGCAGGGCTTTGCTACACTTTACATTTTTGGTCTTACTGTCCCTTTAAGTCTTTCAGGGCTCAGTGTCCTTCTATGGAAAGTGGTGGCAGTTCAGTTCCCACCCAGCCAAGCTGGTAGCCTATTGGTCTGTGTGTGGGTCCTGCCAAGTTCTAGGGTTGCCACCTCACCCCTTTAATACTGGCCACATATTGAATCCACATGTTGCATGGCTAATTAGCAATTCATATAGATGCATGCTGCATGGCTGTACATGAACCAGTTCAGTCTGCAGCATGCATCTCAATGATTTGTTAATTAGCCATGCAAGGCGTGGATTCAATATGTGGCCGGTATTAAAGAGTGGTCAGGGCTTTATTTGGCCGCATCTAATTGTGAGCGGTGCCCTTTAAACATATAGTTGATGGCTGCAGGGAATTATAATCCATCCTGCTATACGGCTAAGGGGGAGGCTGGTGTGTGTGACCTTCACTTTCAGCCACTAATCTCAGGTCACAGGCCTGATAAATCCCAACGGCATCCGCCAAACAGCGAATGGGGCATGAGAAGGATGTGAGGGATTTGAGAGTCAGTTCAGCAAAAGCCCCGGAGCCTTGAGATTCAGTTGGATTTCCTAATGAAACAATAAGCAGCACAAGGTCAGGTACCCATCCCTGGGAGGGAAATGCACGAGCACCATGGTACTCCTCCTCCTCCTCCTCCTTCTATTGTATAATTAAAGTCACAAACTCACCTCTGGGTTGGATCTTGGAGGCTTGTAGAACTCTAAATTTGGATGCAGGGCCGGAATATTCTTGTGCGCCAGAGCTTTGCCGAGCTCACTCCAACTACTGTATCCTGGCAATAATGCTGGGCATTGGCTTAACTACTAAGAGAGTAAGGGGTGCTCTCCCCTTGCAATGCTAAGTAAGCTTTATCAGAACAGTCTACGTGAATACAGCCATAAGCATTCACAGAAACGCTGTGCTGAGTCCTCTATCAAAAAAAACAGGATTTCTTGTCAGGGGCGGGCCAAGCCGACCGGGCGCCCTAGGCAACCCGGTCGGCAAACTCCGCCCACCTCCCTGCCCCCCGAACGGCGCATGTGCGCCAATGCACAGGAGGAGGTGGGAGGGGCGTGGCGGTTAGTTCAGTCATTGCCTCCGCCGCTAATGACAAGCGGCGGAGGCAATGACAAAGTAGCGCTAGGGGTAGGCAGGAGAGGCTCCTGCCTGGCGCCCCTCCATCGTTGCACCCTAGGCAGCTGCCTCTTCTGCCTACCCCTAGTTCCGGCCCTGTTTCTTGTCTCCTTGTTTGTAAACATGTTCTTCAGTAAATTCACTTTTGGTATGTTGCGTAGAGTGCCAGGGTCGGACTGGGGGGTGCAGGGCCCACCGGGGCTCCCGCCCCAGGGGCCCTGCAGGTGCCCCAGCCAGCCGTGTCCCCTACCCCCCCCAGGGGCCCCCCTAACCCCCCCGCAGGGCCCCCACCTGACGTCCTCCCTGAGTGCGTATAAATTGAACGCGTCGGGGTGGAACAGTCAGAAGGGGGAGCGCCGGCAAAGGTCGGACTGGGCCACTAGGGCCAGGGCCCACCGGGATTTTTCCCGGTGTCCCGGCGGCCCAGTCCAACCCTGTAGAGTGCTATTCTGAACAATTTGCAATTGGTCTTCATTTTTTTATTATTTGTGACACTGTGACCTACTGTGTCCGTAAGTTACCCTCCCATCTAGATTGTAAGCTCTTCGGGGCAGGGACCTCCATCCTCTTGTGTCTTTGACTCTTAACTTATTGCAACTGTATCTTGTATTTATTTATTTGTATTTATTTATTTGTATTTATTGTTATACGGAGTATTTATCTATTATCTTAATAACCCCCTGTTTGTATTAATGTATTCTACTGTACAGCGCTGTGTACATAAGTAGCACTTTATAAATAAAGATATACATACATACATACATTTGTGTTTTTTGAATTATTTAGCTTTATATTCAGCAACTCTCCTTCTTGGCCTTTTAGCAGCAATAAGGTTGCTAGGGTCCAAACTAGCCTAGCAACCAGGCAGTGGTTGGAATGAGAAACTGGGATATGTATAGGAGTGGGTCTGAATAGAAAGATAGGTAATAAAAAGTAACAATGACAAAGGACTCCACACCTCACTGCGGACCCTGAAGGGGGTTATAAACCTAGTTATGCTATAGAAGTTGCCCAAAAACATAATTATAGATGCAATAAAACTCACTAATGAGAATTCTACTGACCAAAATGCAATAGAATTCACCACTAAGAATCCCGATTCCCAGCACTGTGTCGGCCATCTTGCTGGTACCTTACATATAGAGATAATGATGGCATTTTCCCCGTCATTATATGGCACAGGAATCAGACATGGGGATAAAGGGACAGACTTGTTCAGTGCTGGGAAACTGTGCTTATTGCTCCCAACCAGGGCCACCATCAGAAATCACGGGGCCCCTCACAAAAAAATTTTCTGGGCCCCCCTCCTCCCACACCCCCAATGGCCCCTCCCACACACCCCCATCAATACAAAAGACATACAGACATTGGTAGCCAGGGGTTACGTTTTGCATTGGTGCCAGGGCAGGTACCCCCTAAATCATTGCTAGCCAGCCCAGGGCCCCCTAAAACATCAGTGGTCCTCCCCCAAATTACACATACCGCAGGGCACCCCCAGCATCCTCCGGCCCCCCCAAGCATCCTTCAGCTTCCCCAAGGGCCCCCCCCAAGCATCCTTCAGCTTCCCCAAGGGCCCCCCCCAAGCATCCTTCATCTTCCACCAGGGCCCCCCCCCAAGCATCCTTCATCTTCCACCAGGGCCCCCCCCAAGCATCCTTCATCTTCCACCAGGGCCCCCCCCCAAGCATCCTTCATCTTCCACCAGGGCCCCCCCCAAGCATCCTTCATCTTCCACCAGGGCCCCCCCACCCCAAGCATTCTTCATCTTCCACCAGGGCCCCCCCCAAGCATCCTTCATCTTCCACCAGGGCCCCCCCACCCCAAGCATTCTTCATCTTCCACCAGGCCCCCCCCCAAAGCATCCTTCATCTTCCACCAGGGCCCCCCCCCAAGCATCCTTCATCTTCCACCAGGGCCCCCCCCCCAAGCATCCTTCATCTTCCACCAGGGCCCCCCCCCCAAGCATCCTTCATCTTCCACCAGGGCCCCCCCCCCAAGCATCCTTCATCTTCCACCAGGGCCCCCCCCCAAGCATCCTTCATTTTCCACCAGGGCCCCCCCCCAAGCATCCTTCATCTTCCACCAGGGCCCCCCCCCAAGCATCCTTCATCTTCCACCAGGGCCCCCCCCCCCAAGCATCCTTCATCTTCCACCAGGGCCCCCCCCCAAGCATCCTTCATCTTCCACCAGGGCCCCCCCCCAAAGCATCCTTCATCTTCCACCAGGGCACCCCCCCAAAGCATCCTTTATCTTCCACCAGGGCACCCCCCCAAAGCATCCTTCATCTTCCACCAGGGCCCCCCCTCAAAGCATCCTTCATCTTCCACCAGGGCCCCCCCCAAAGCATCCTTCATCTTCCACCAGGGCATCCTTCATCTTCCACCAGGGCCCCCCCCTAAAGCATCCTTCATCTTCCACCAGGGCCCCCCCCAAAGCATCCTTCTCTTCCACCAGGGCCCCCCCCCAAAGCATCCTTCATCTTCCACCAGGGCCCCCCCTCAAAGCATCCTTCATCTTCCACCAGGGCCCCCCCCCCCAAAGCATCCTTCATCTTCCACCAGGGCCCCCCCCCCCCAAAGCATCCTTCATCTTCCACCAGGGCCCCCCCCCCAAAGCATCCTTCATCTTCCACCAGGGCATCCTTCAGCTTCCCCCAGGGCCCCAAGCACCTTCAATTTCCTCCCAGCAGCGTCCTGCTCCCATGATGTCCTCCTCTCTGTGCCGCGGCTCCCAGCTGCTTCTGTGCTTTTCTAAGGTTGTGCTCTGTGCGTGTGACGTCAGTACGCACGGGCGCAACCTTATAAAAGCGAGGATGCAGCAGAGAGCCGCGGCACGTAGAGGAAGACGCAACTGAAGATTGGGCCCGGGCCGGGCTTGATGAAAGGGGGCCCGGAAACTCTGGCGCGGCCGGGTCCCCTTTACAGCTAAAAATGCCCGGGCCCGGGATGGTCGTACCCCCTGTGCCCCCCTGATGGCGGCCCTGCTCCCAACTCCAATTGCAGGAACAGAGAACAGGGAGCCGGATTTACTCACATCAGCTGGGATTCTCATTGGGGGATTTTTTTTAATTTTGAGGGGTCGCTGGAGATTTGGGGAAAAGTTTTCAATACATTTCATTGAGCAATATTGCTTTAAGAATACAACTCCAATGTTTCTAGGCTACAGCTCCCAGCATGCCTCAGCCTTCATTATATATTGCATTATTCTGGGATTTGTAGTCCGGCACCAACTAAATACAGTTGGGTTGAGCAATGCAGTGCAGCAGGGTTTACAAGCCCTTTAGATTGGGTAATCCACCCAGCAGGTTGGGGCAAAGTCCTTTACTCAACATGATTTTAGGGACTACAATGCCTTTGGCAATGGGTGCAGCTATCAGGGAGTATTGGGAGGCAATAAGCAGTGGTTTATGGTGATTTATTGGCAGTTTCTTAAGCACTGATTAAACACCATGCTGGTCATGTACACACAGACCCAAGGCCTGAGCCCCTTGTTGCCCACTTTGGGCCTGTACATGGACCACTTCTGCCTACATCACTGGTGGGTGCAACTAGGGTCTGGTTTTGACCCAGACAGCCGCTCAGAAAGCTCTTTGCTACGGCCCATACGTATGAAGCTCAGCTTTAGATGCCCCGGTGTACCCGATTCCTGCATTTCTAACCCTACTGACCTAAGAGTCAGGCAACTTGTGGGATGAGTATATTCTCAGTAATGCATCAATTGTGTATATTCATAGGGTTTCTGTGACTGCCTGTGGCTATGTTTGTACAAGGTTTATATATATTTCTGTAGCTGCACCAGGTTCAGCCTGGGGATATGGAAAAGTGTGCCATTCCCAAACTGGCATCAACTGTTGCTTTGGAACCTTTTATTATATTCTTATTGATCCATGGAAATCGACCTTCCCATTCCCAGTTGCCCCATGGAAACAAAGCACCATCTAACAGTCTAGATCACGGTTGTCCAATTGGAGGCCTGTGGGCCAGATGTGGTCCCCCAGAATTTTTGGGCCCCTAGTCTGCTCAAAGGCTCCATGAACTTCATTGTATGAAGACATCATTTTATTTTAACCTGATCCTCGAATATACTACAGGTATAGGAGCCATTATCTAGAATGCTTGGGACAAAGGGTATTCCGGATAAGGGGACTTTCTGTAATTTGGATCTTCGTACCTTAAGTCTACTAAATAATCAATAAAACATTAATTAAACCCAATAGGAATGTTTGCATCCAATAAGGATTATTTATATCTTAGTTGGGATCTAGTACAGGTACTGTTTTATTATTACAGAGAAAAGGGAATCATTTAACCATTAAATAAACCCAATAGGGCTGTTCTGCCCCAATAAGGGGTAATTATATCTTAGTTGGGATCAAGTACAGGTACTGTTTTATTATTACAGAGAAAAGGGAATCATTTAACCATTAAATAAACCCAATAGGGCTGTTCTGCCCCAATAAGGGGTAATTATATCTTAGTTGGATCAAGTACAGGTACTGTTTTATTATTACAGAGAAAAGGGAATCATTTAACCATTAAATAAACCCAATAGGGCTGTTCTGCCCCAATAAGGGGTAATTATATCTTAGTTGGGATCAAGTACAGGTACTGTTTTATTATTACAGAGAAAAGCGCTAAAGGTCACCAAATAAAAAGTTGCGGCTTTTGGATATTAATGTGGCGACGATTCCGAATTCAACAATTTGCCATCTAAAACTAGTCGATATTATGTAGAAGTCAATGGCAGATGTACCTTCCCTGGAAGATCTTTCTGGGGGCTTGTTTATTAACACTGGTGCAAATTTGCCCCTGGGCAGTAACCCATAGCAACCAATTGGAGTTTGGATTATTCCAGTCACCTGCAGGTAGAACAATGAATGCAACAATTTGATTGGTTGCCATGAGTTACTGCCCATGGTTGATAGCTGAAACAGTGTCACAAAGAAGCCTGCTGATTAAAAGACCTTGCAGGATAATTGGTCGCGACCGAAAAAAGTCTGGCCACCCCTGCCATAGGCAATCACTATTTGTTGGGCTGTTGGGCCTTTGTGTCCTTGAAATGCCAGGACCTATTTTTTACTCCAAGTCAGTACCTGGCTTCTGTCTATAACGCATAAATATATTACCTGGCATTGCCATTCCCTTACCTTTTCCCAAAATGCTTGCTCTCCAGATCGTCCAGTTATAAATAGCCAGGGCCGCCATCAGGGGGGCACAGTCGTCCCGGAGAATTTCTACATTTAAGGGGGGCCCAGCCATGCTTCTGGATAATCAAATAAGGGCCCAGTCAACCTTAACATTGGGCATCTTAAATTTCATTGGTTGTCAGCGGCTAATCCGATTGGTTGTGCCCCGTGCGCAACCTTATAAAAGGGCCTGTCTCTTGGAGGAGTCTGAAGTCACCGGAGCTGCCGCTGAAGGAGAAGAAGCCAAAGAACACCATCTTCGGAGGGCCCTGTCTTCGGGGCAATTGGGGCACTGTGTATGGGGGGGACTGGTTGGGGCAGGCAAAGCCGACCAGGTTGCCTAGGGCGCCCGACACTGGGGGTAAGTACACTGGCACACTGTTGCCTCATTCATTTGAATAGTTCTGCCCCATGTTATTCAGGTTGGGCAGAAGATATTTGTGCACCTCAATTTTAAAACGCTCCCACAGATTTTTAACTGGAAAGAGATCAGGGCTGTATTTAGTTCTGGTGCTGCCTTACCCACTGGACCTCTCCCCTACCCATACCCCTACCCCTGCTGTTCAGAGCAGTAAAGTTTGCCCATGGGCCAGTTGTTGAACAGAGGGAAGCCCCTCATTCACCTTCAGTTCTGGCACCAAATTGAGGATGGGGGTACATTTTTTCTAAACTGTTTCTTTCTATATAGGAACCATTGTATTTTGCACTGTTTTTAAAACCTTGGCTGAAAAGGTTTCTCTTAATTGACTATCCTGACACCCAATAAATAGTGACTTTCTTTGGCACCTTATAGCCCCCCTGGCATTCCCAGTACCCAAAGGCACAAACAGCCCCCCCAGCCCAATAAATAGTGACTGTCTGTGGCACCTTACAGCCCCCCTGGCATTCCCAGTACCCAGAGGCACAAACAGCCCCCCCAGCCCAATAAATAGTGACTGTCTGTGGCACCTTACAGCCCCCCTGGCATTCCCAGTACCCAGAGGCACAAACAGCCCCCCCCAGCCCAATAAATAGTGACTGTCTGTGGCACCTTACAGCCCCCCTGGCATTCCCAGTACCCAGAGGAACAAACAGCCCCCCCCCAGCCCAATAAATAGTGACTGTCTGTGGCACCTTACAAGTCCCCCTGGCATTCCCAGTACCCAGAGGCACAAACAGCCCCCCCAGCCCAATAAATAGTGACTGTCTGTGGCACCTTACAGCCCCCCTGGCATTCCCAGTACCCAGAGGCACAAAACAGCCCCCCCCAGCCCAATAAATAGTGACTGTCTGTGGCACCTTACAGTCCCCCTGGCATTCCCAGTACCCAGAGGCACAAACAGGCCCCCCCCAGCCCAATAAATAGTGACTGTCTGTGGCACCTTACAGCCCCCCTGGCATTCCCAGTACCCAGAGGCACAAACAGCCCCCCCCAGCCCAATAAATAGTGACTGTCTGTGGCACCTTACAGCCCCCCTGGCATTCCCAGTACCCAGAGGCACAAACAGCCCCCCCAGCCCAATAAATAGTGACTGTCTGTGGCACCTTACAGCCCCCCTGGCATTCCCAGTACCCAGAGGAACAAACAGCCCCCCCCAGCCCAATAAATAGTGACTGTCTGTGGCACCTTACAGCCCCCCTGGCATTCCCAGTACCCAGAGGCACAAACAGCCCCCCCAGCCCAATAAATAGTGACTGTCTGTGGCACCTTACAGCCCCCCTGGCATTCCAGTACCCAGAGGCACAAACAGCCCCCCCCAGCCCAATAAATAGTGACTGTCTGTGGCACCTTACAGCCCCCCTGGCATTCCCAGTACCCAGAGGCACAAACAGCCCCCCCAGCCCAATAAATAGTGACTGTCTGTGGCACCTTACAGCCCCCCTGGCATTCCCAGTACCCAGAGGCACAAACAGCCCCCCCCAGCCCAATAAATAGTGACTGTCTGTGGCACCTTACAGCCCCCCTGGCATTCCCAGTACCCAGAGGCACAAACAGCCCCCCCAGCCCAATAAATAGTGACTGTCTGTGGCACCTTACAGCCCCCCTGGCATTCCCAGTACCCAGAGGCACAAACAGCCCCCCCAGCCCAATAAATAGTGACTGTCTGTGGCACCTTACAGCCCCCCTGGCATTCCCAGTACCCAGAGGCACAAACAGCCCCCCCAGCCCAATAAATAGTGACTGTCTGTGGCACCTTACAGCCCCCCTGGCATTCCCAGTACCCAGAGGCACAAACAGCCCCCCCAGCCCAATAAATAGTGACTGTCTGTGGCACCTTACAGCCCCCCTGGCATTCCCAGTACCCAGAGGCACAAACAGCCCCCCCAGCCCAATAAATAGTGACTGTCTGTGGCACCTTACAGCCCCCCTGGCATTCCCAGTACCCAGAGGCACAAACAGCCCCCCCAGCCCAATAAATAGTGACTGTCTGTGGCACCTTACAGCCCCCCTGGCATTCCCAGTACCCAGAGGCACAAACAGCCCCCCCCAGCCCAATAAATAGTGACTGTCTGTGGCACCTTACAGCCCCCCTGGCATTCCCAGTACCCAGAGGCACAAACAGCCCCCCCAGCCCAATAAATAGTGACTGTCTGTGGCACCTTACAGCCCCCTGGCATTCCCAGTACCCAGAGGCACAAACAGCCCCCCCAGCCCAATAAATAGTGACTGTCTGTGGCACCTTACAGCCCCCCTGGCATTCCCAGTACCCAGAGGCACAAACAGCCCCCCCAGCCCAATAAATAGTGACTGTCTGTGGCACCTTACAGCCCCCCTGGCATTCCCAGTACCCAGAGGCACAAACAGCCCCCCCCAGCCCAATAAATAGTGACTGTCTGTGGCACCTTACAGCCCCCCTGGCATTCCCAGTACCCAGAGGCACAAACAGCCCCCCCAGCCCAATAAATAGTGACTGTCTGTGGCACCTTACAGCCCCCCTGGCATTCCCAGTACCCAGAGGCACAAACAGCCCCCCCCAGCCCAATAAATAGTGACTGTCTGTGGCACCTTACAGCCCCCCTGGCATTCCCAGTACCCAGAGGCACAAACAGCCCCCCCAGCCCAATAAATAGTGACTGTCTGTGGCACCTTACAGCCCCCCTGGCATTCCCAGTACCCAGAGGCACAAACAGCCCCCCCAGCCCAATAAATAGTGACTGTCTGTGGCACCTTACAGCCCCCCTGGCATTCCCAGTACCCAGAGGCACAAACAGCCCCCCCAGCCCAATAAATAGTGACTGTCTGTGGCACCTTACAGCCCCCCTGGCATTCCCAGTACCCAGAGGCACAAACAGCCCCCCCCAGCCCAATAAATAGTGACTGTCTGTGGCACCTTACAGCCCCCCTGGCATTCCCAGTACCCAGAGGCACAAACAGCCCCCCCAGCCCAATAAATAGTGACTGTCTGTGGCACCTTACAGCCCCCCTGGCATTCCCAGTACCCAGAGGCACAAACAGCCCCCCCAGCCCAATAAATAGTGACTGTCTGTGGCACCTTACAGCCCCCCTGGCATTCCCAGTACCCAGAGGCACAAACAGCCCCCCCAGCCCAATAAATAGTGACTGTCTGTGGCACCTTACAGCCCCCCTGGCATTCCCAGTACCCAGAGGCACAAACAGCCCCCCCAGCCCAATAAATAGTGACTGTCTGTGGCACCTTACAGCCCCCCTGGCATTCCCAGTACCCAGAGGCACAAACAGCCCCCCCAGCCCAATAAATAGTGACTGTCTGTGGCACCTTACAGCCCCCCTGGCATTCCCAGTACCCAGAGGCACAAACAGCCCCCCCAGCCCAATAAATAGTGACTGTCTGTGGCACCTTACAGCCCCCCTGGCATTCCCAGTACCCAGAGGCACAAACAGCCCCCCCCAGCCCAATAAATAGTGACTGTCTGTGGCACCTTACAGCCCCCCTGGCATTCCCAGTACCCAGAGGCACAAACAGCCCCCCCCAGCCCAATAAATAGTGACTGTCTGTGGCACCTTACAGCCCCCCTGGCATTCCCAGTACCCAGAGGCACAAACAGCCCCCCCAGCCCAATAAATAGTGACTGTCTGTGGCACCTTACAGCCCCCCTGGCATTCCCAGTACCCAGAGGCACAAACAGCCCCCCCAGCCCAATAAATAGTGACTGTCTGTGGCACCTTACAGCCCCCCTGGCATTCCCAGTACCCAGAGGCACAAACAGCCCCCCCAGCCCAATAAATAGTGACTGTCTGTGGCACCTTACAGCCCCCCTGGCATTCCCAGTACCCAGAGGCACAAACAGCCCCCCCCAGCCCAATAAATAGTGACTGTCTGTGGCACCTTACAGCCCCCCTGGCATTCCCAGTACCCAGAGGCACAAACAGCCCCCCCAGCCCAATAAATAGTGACTGTCTGTGGCACCTTACAGCCCCCCTGGCATTCCCAGTACCCAGAGGCACAAACAGCCCCCCCAGCCCAATAAATAGTGACTGTCTGTGGCACCTTACAGCCCCCCTGGCATTCCCAGTACCCAGAGGCACAAACAGCCCCCCCAGCCCAATAAATAGTGACTGTCTGTGGCACCTTACAGCCCCCCTGGCATTCCCAGTACCCAGAGGCACAAACAGCCCCCCCCAGCCCAATAAATAGTGACTGTCTGTGGCACCTTACAGCCCCCCTGGCATTCCCAGTACCCAGAGGCACAAACAGCCCCCCCCAGCCCAATAAATAGTGACTGTCTGTGGCACCTTACAGCCCCCCTGGCATTCCCAGTACCCAGAGGCACAAACAGCCCCCCCAGCCCAATAAATAGTGACTGTCTGTGGCACCTTACAGCCCCCCTGGCATTCCCAGTACCCAGAGGCACAAACAGCCCCCCCCAGCCCAATAAATAGTGACTGTCTGTGGCACCTTACAGCCCCCCTGGCATTCCCAGTACCCAGAGGCACAAACAGCCCCCCCAGCCCAATAAATAGTGACTGTCTGTGGCACCTTACAGCCCCCCTGGCATTCCCAGTACCCAGAGGCACAAACAGCCCCCCCAGCCCAATAAATAGTGACTGTCTGTGGCACCTTACAGCCCCCCTGGCATTCCCAGTACCCAGAGGCACAAACAGCCCCCCCCAGCCCAATAAATAGTGACTGTCTGTGGCACCTTACAGCCCCCCTGGCATTCCCAGTACCCAGAGGCACAAACAGCCCCCCCAGCCCAATAAATAGTGACTGTCTGTGGCACCTTACAGCCCCCCTGGCATTCCCAGTACCCAGAGGCACAAACAGCCCCCCCAGCCCAATAAATAGTGACTGTCTGTGGCACCTTACAGCCCCCCTGGCATTCCCAGTACCCAGAGGCACAAACAGCCCCCCCCAGCCCAATAAATAGTGACTGTCTGTGGCACCTTACAGCCCCCCTGGCATTCCCAGTACCCAGAGGCACAAACAGCCCCCCCAGCCCAATAAATAGTGACTGTCTGTGGCACCTTACAGCCCCCCTGGCATTCCCAGTACCCAGAGGCACAAACAGCCCCCCCAGCCCAATAAATAGTGACTGTCTGTGGCACCTTACAGCCCCCCTGGCATTCCCAGTACCCAGAGGCACAAACAGCCCCCCCCAGCCCAATAAATAGTGACTGTCTGTGGCACCTTACAGCCCCCCTGGCATTCCCAGTACCCAGAGGCACAAACAGCCCCCCCAGCCCAATAAATAGTGACTGTCTGTGGCACCTTACAGCCCCCCTGGCATTCCCAGTACCCAGAGGCACAAACAGCCCCCCCAGCCCAATAAATAGTGACTGTCTGTGGCACCTTACAGCCCCCCTGGCATTCCCAGTACCCAGAGGCACAAACAGCCCCCCCAGCCCAATAAATAGTGACTGTCTGTGGCACCTTACAGCCCCCCTGGCATTCCCAGTACCCAGAGGCACAAACAGCCCCCCCAGCCCAATAAATAGTGACTGTCTGTGGCACCTTACAGCCCCCCTGGCATTCCCAGTACCCAGAGGCACAAACAGCCCCCCCAGCCCAATAAATAGTGACTGTCTGTGGCACCTTACAGCCCCCCTGGCATTCCAGTACCCAGAGGCACAAACAGCCCCCCCAGCCCAATAAATAGTGACTGTCTGTGGCACCTTACAGCCCCCCTGGCATTCCCAGTACCCAGAGGCACAAACAGCCCCCCCAGCCCAATAAATAGTGACTGTCTGTGGCACCTTACAGCCCCCCTGGCATTCCCAGTACCCAGAGGCACAAACAGCCCCCCCAGCCCAATAAATAGTGACTGTCTGTGGCACCTTACAGCCCCCCTGGCATTCCCAGTACCCAGAGGCACAAACAGCCCCCCCAGCCCAATAAATAGTGACTGTCTGTGGCACCTTACAGCCCCCCTGGCATTCCCAGTACCCAGAGGCACAAACAGCCCCCCCCAGCCCAATAAATAGTGACTGTCTGTGGCACCTTACAGCCCCCCTGGCATTCCCAGTACCCAGAGGCACAAACAGCCCCCCCCAGCCCAATAAATAGTGACTGTCTGTGGCACCTTACAGCCCCCCTGGCATTCCCAGTACCCAGAGGCACAAACAGCCCCCCCAGCCCAATAAATAGTGACTGTCTGTGGCACCTTACAGCCCCCCTGGCATTCCCAGTACCCAGAGGCACAAACAGCCCCCCCAGCCCAATAAATAGTGACTGTCTGTGGCACCTTACAGCCCCCCTGGCATTCCCAGTACCCAGAGGCACAAACAGCCCCCCCAGCCCAATAAATAGTGACTGTCTGTGGCACCTTACAGCCCCCCTGGCATTCCCAGTACCCAGAGGCACAAACAGCCCCCCCAGCCCAATAAATAGTGACTGTCTGTGGCACCTTACAGCCCCCCTGGCATTCCCAGTACCCAGAGGCACAAACAGCCCCCCCCAGCCCAATAAATAGTGACTGTCTGTGGCACCTTACAGCCCCCCTGGCATTCCCAGTACCCAGAGGCACAAACAGCCCCCCCCAGCCCAATAAATAGTGACTGTCTGTGGCACCTTACAGCCCCCCTGGCATTCCCAGTACCCAGAGGAACAAACAGCCCCCCCCAGCCCAATAAATAGTGACTGTCTGTGGCACCTTACAGCCCCCCTGGCATTCCCAGTACCCAGAGGCACAAACAGCCCCCCCAGCCCAATAAATAGTGACTGTCTGTGGCACCTTACAGCCCCCCTGGCATTCCCAGTACCCAGAGGCACAAACAGCCCCCCCAGCCCAATAAATAGTGACTGTCTGTGGCACCTTACAGCCCCCCTGGCATTCCCAGTACCCAGAGGAACAAACAGCCCCCCCAGCCCAATAAATAGTGACTGTCTGTGGCACCTTACAGCCCCCCTGGCATTCCCAGTACCCAGAGGCACAAACAGCCCCCCCAGCCCAATAAATAGTGACTGTCTGTGGCACCTTACAGCCCCCTGGCATTCCCAGTACCCAGAGGCACAAACAGCCCCCCCCAGCCCAATAAATAGTGACTGTCTGTGGCACCTTACAGCCCCCCTGGCATTCCCAGTACCCAGAGGCACAAACAGCCCCCCCAGCCCAATAAATAGTGACTGTCTGTGGCACCTTACAGCCCCCCTGGCATTCCCAGTACCCATTTGAGCTGGTTTATAGTTATGTGTTTACTGTCACTGTGTGTGTCTGTCCCTTTCCCTTCTCTGCACTGCTGGTTCTGACTCCTGATACAACTCCCCAATATCCATTCATTCCTCATTCTCACTGGGTTTATAGTTATATGTAACTGTCACAGTGTCTGTCTGTCCCTTTCCCTTCTCTGCACTGCTGGTTCTGACTCCTGATACAACTCCCCAATATCCATTCATTCCTCATTCTCACTGGGTTTATAGTTATGTGTAACTGTCACAGTGTCTGTCTGTCCCTTTCCCTTCTCTGCACTGCTGGTTCTGACTCCTGATACAACTCCCCAATATCCATTCATTCCTCATTCTCACTGGGTTTATAGTTATGTGTAACTGTCACTGTGTCTGTCTGTCCCTTTCCCTTCTCTGCACTGCTGGTTCTGACTCCTGATACAACTTCCCAATATCCATTCATTCCTCATTCTCACTGGGTTTATAGTTATATGTAACTGTCACAGTGTCTGTCTGTCCCTTTCCCTTCTCTGCACTGCTGGTTCTGACTCCTGATACAACTCCCCAATATCCATTCATTCCTCATTCTCACTGGGTTTATAGTTATATGTAACTGTCACAGTGTCTGTCTGTCCCTTTCCCTTCTCTGCACTGCTGGTTCTGACTCCTGATACAACTTCCCAATATCCATTCATTCCTCATTCTCACTGGGTTTATAGTTATGTGTAACTGTCACTGTGTCTGTCTTTCCCTTTCCCTTCTCTGCACTGCTGGTTCTGACTCCTGATACAACTTCCCAATATCCATTCATTCCTCATTCTCACTGGGTTTATAGTTATGTGTAACTGTCACCGTGTCTCTCTGTCCCTTTATGTTCTCTGCACTGCTGGTTCTGACTCCTGATACAACTTCCCAATATCAATTCATTCCTCATTCTCACTGGGTTTATAGTTATGTGTAACTGTCACAGTGTCTGTCTGTCCCTTTCCCTTCTTTGCACTGCTGGTTCTGACTCCTGATATAACTCCCCAATTTCCATTCATTCCTCATTCTCACTGGGTTTATAGTTATGTGTAACTCTCACTGTGTCTGTCCCTTTCCCTTCTCTGCACTGCTGGTTCTGACTCCTGATACAACTTCCCAATATCAATTAATTCCTTTTTCTCACTGGGTTTATAGTTATGTGTAACTCTCACTGTTTCTGTCCCTTTAACTTCTCTGCACTGCTGGTTCTGACTCCTGACAAAATTTCCCAATACCCATTCATTCCTAATTCTCACTGGGTTTATAGTTATGTGTAACTGTCACTGTGTCTGTCTCTCACTTTCTCTTCTCTGCACTGCTGGTTCTGACTCCTGATACAACTCCCCAATATGCATTCATTCCTCATTCTCACTGGGTTTATAGTTACAGTATGTACTGCCCATCTAAGAGCAAACAAAGCCCATATAAACCTCACTCATCAAAAGGGTACACTTAGGGGTATATTTATCATGCTGTGTAAAAAGTGGAGTAAAACATCCCCGGTGATGTTGTTCATAGCAGCCAATCAGATGCTTTGATTTGGTTTTCTAGCTGTTGAAATCTAATTGCTTATTCGTTGCCCTGGGCTACATCACCGGTAATGCTTCTCTCCACTTTTTACACAGCATGATAACTATACCCCTTAACCTTTAACAGCAGCGCCTGCATTGTTATGTCAATGTGATGAGAGCTGCCTTCCCCCTAGGAAAGTGACAGTTGGTACAGTCCGTTGGTTGCCATTGTGGTGAGAGGTAAGTGTACATCTCCTCTGATAGATGTTTTGCCTAAAAACCCTTATTTTAGCTAAAAAAGAGGGGCAATAGTTGGGTGACTCCCCCCCCCCAGACTAGGGGATGTTGCTCCTGTCACTGGTTTTAGTGAATTTGGAGAATTTTCCACTAAAATGGGCTTGTTGTCCCCAGTACTGACAGGCTCCTAAGAGTTTTGCCCCTCTGCCCCCGGGTATCTGCCCTGCCCTTATGTACCAACCTGGGTACACAATAAGTACATACAATGTATATACTGCACATCTAAGGGCAAATAAAGCCCATAAAAATTTGTCATATGATGAGAGCTGCCTTCACTCTAGGAAAGTGACAGTTGGTAGAGTCCATTGGTTGCCATTGTGGGGAGAGGTAAGCAAGCATCTCTCCTGTAGTAGATGTTTTGCCTAAAAACCCTTATTTTAGCTAAAAAAGAGGGGCAATAGTTGGGTGACTCCCCCCCCCAGACTAGGGGATGTTGCTCCTGTCAACGATTTTAGTGAATTGGGAGAATTTTCCCCTAAAATGGGCTTTGCAGGCGCCTTTACTCCCAGCGCTGGTTGGGAGACACAGACCCAGGGTTGGGCAGTACTGACAGGCTGCTAAGAGTTTTGCCCCTCTGCCCCCGGGTATCTGCCCTGCCCTTATGTACCAACCTTAATGTGTAACTGAATGTACTTGCACTTACCATGGACACAGGGCCTGATTTACTATTTCTTACTATTGCAGGGGGTAAATCTAAATCAGTGCTTCTGAAATGATGGTGATGCCCCTTAGGGGAATGGTAGCAGCCAATTACTGATTGGTTGCTATTGGCAACTGCAACTTGCATTTAGGCACCTATGTTAGTAAATTAGCCCTAGTACCAATTTAACCCCCTAGGTACCACATGGAATCCCGGCCTGAGTGTCAGTAAGCGTGAGATTTGGGGGAACACTTTGAATGGGGCCCCTGATCCAATGTTGCACCTTAAAAGGGTAAATGCATTATCCGTGAAGCTGACTTGCCCTTTTTATTCCCGTCTCTATACAGATTGCTACAGTGTGTGACTGGTTAGCGACTTCGGCGCTTATCCACCTTTTTGGATATTTTTTTTTCTGGTTTCTCCTCAGTTCACCTTTTCCACCCTTAGTGAACGAGCCTAGAGGAGAGCCAGCGCCTATTGAGGGGGCCGCTTAGGGTTCCCCGGCCCTGGGCCGGCCGGCCGGCCCCCCCCGGTCCATCTTTTTTTCCAGCACCTGGAGCTCCATTTGAGAGGTAATGTAGCAAATCCAGTTTATGATTTCTCCTACAGCAAGTCTCGCCCGCATGAAAAAATAAATTGTACATAGAACACAGTATTGGGAAATGCTAAAGTGATGTTTTTCATTTTGTCTTCACAGAAACAACATGTTCAAGCGGCTGAAGTGCTGTTTCTCTTGCTTCGGCAAGGTAAGGGCTTCATCTCTTTCTGCTGTAACAGGACATATTTCATTCTGTGGGAAACTTCATGGAGGGGCAAATGGAAAGGGAACACCTAATCACATGACCTGATAGACTGCCCGCAGCTCAGACTAAGGGGCATATTTCATATTTGTGTCTTTTTTGCATTTTTTTTCTACTTCGACTAAACTCACTAACTGCGGATGTTACCATATTTATTTAAAAAAATCTATTTATTAAAAATGTGATCAAAGATCGAAACAACACGAATACCTAAAATTCATCATTTTAACATTTTTTAATGGGTCGCAAAGCTCAAAAAATTAAGACTGGAATAGTTGGAATGTTTCACTATGACACTTCCCAGTGACTTCTACAGGATCTCGCCAGCAAATGTACCGGCAATGTACTTGTAAATTTATAATAATTAGTCCTCCGGCCCCAGCCAACCTCCAATCGCCTCTGATCCACCCCGTCACCTCCAATTCCCTCCCCCAACTTGCCTCCCTACCCTGCACTGCTAGGTTCACTTGATGTGGGCGGGGATATCATTACTCCGCCCCTATTTGCATCATGCCCCGTATCCTGGGTGCCGCCCCTTAGCAAACATGCCCCCACCCTGGCCGGTATTAGACATAACAAAAGGTGGAAAGCCTAATTGTGCCCCCAACTATCACTAGTGCTGATTCCGCTTTAGTGTAGGGGATACACAGTGTCATACTTGTGTTTGCACCAAATCCCTCATGTGTCACTCAATACTCACTCCTCCATTTATTGCATTATAGTTTTCCTATTTGTGCATTTATTTTCTCTGATAAAACTTTTTTTCTTCATTACAGAGGAAACGAAAGCGGGCAGATAATCCCACCCCTGAATCTGCCATGGTAAGAACTGGGCAACATCATTTTCCTATGAATCAAAAACAAAACAAGAAGTAATCACACAAGGTTGAGTGTAAAAATATCTCTTACCCACAGTTGTGGTGGGTCCAGGTGCTCATGCCCCAGACCTCTCAGCATAGGGAGCCATCATGGGAAAATCAAAAATAGAAAGGGCAGGCATTCCGGATTTTTTCAACAAAGTTGAGAAATGCAGCAACAAAAGTAGTTTACATTAAAAATGTATAAATTTTATTGGATCCATATGTAAAAACAAGAAGCCTTACGCGTTTCGTACCAAGAGCACATGGAACACCATTTTCCTACCTACTTGTGTTATCAAAGCCGTGTTATTTCCTTGCCTATAGATTTCTATGCTAAATAACCTTGATGCACTATGTACATAGGGGCCAATTTACAGGTATGGGACCCATTATCCAGAATGCTCGGGACCTGGGGTTTTCCGGATAAGGGGTCTTTCCGTAATTCGGATCTCCTACCTAAAGTTGGCTAAATTATTTAAACATAATTAAACCAATAGAATTGTTTACTCAATAAGGAATAAACAATCTAGTTGGGATCAAGTACAGAATGTTTATTATTACAGAGAAAGGAATCATTAACCAATAACCATAGTTCGCCCCAATAAAGGTAATTATATCTTAGTTGGGATTCAAGTACAGGTACTGTTTTATTATTACAGAGAAAAGGGAATCATTTAAAACATTAAATAAACCCAATTAGGGCCGTTCTGCCCCCAATAAGCGGTAATATAATCTTAGTTGGGATTTCAAGTACAGGTACTGTTTTTATTACAGCATAAAAAGGGAATCATTTAACATAAATAAACCCAATTAGGGCTGTTCCTGCCCAATAAGGGGTAATTATATCTTAGTTGGGATCAAGTACAAGGTTTTGTTTAATTATTAGAGAGAAAAAGGAAATATTTTTTAAAATGTGAATTATTTGATTAAAATGGAGTCTATGTGAGATGGCCTTTCCGTAATTCGGAACTTTCTGGATAATGGGTTTCCGGATAAGGGGTCCAATACCTGTATTAAAGTTATCCAAGGAAAATTCAAGATTTTTTTTTTTAAAAACCATAAACGTATAAAACTTTATATGACTTTTTTTGACTGGCAAAAAGTGCGCCAGGTTTAAGCTGGTACCATCATTTGGACCTGGCAACGCCGTTTGCCACGTGAGTAATAAATAATTCAATAATAAAACACCTGTCCCTGAATATTACATATAACTGATTTTAACTTCTTTCTAAAAAGCTCAGTTAATTTGATAACTTGACTTTTATCTCTTTACCAGGAACAACCAGAAATCCCTGGCAAAAACACCTGCCAAGTAAGTAGTAAAAAATATACATGAAATGGTTTGGTTTTTGGTAGTTTAGTGAATTTGTATTGTACCGGGTCTTTTTTAGATACTAAACTACAGAGTTATAGTAAACTGATCAGGTAACTTTATTTCTCTTAGGAGGAGAATACAGAGCCAGACTTGAAGCCGGTGATAGAGAACTGCCGGGTAAGCGTAAGAGGGGAGGAGAGTTGGGGCAAATGAAAATCACCCTATATTTTATACAAGACTGTATATTAGCTTCTTTATTACAACGAGCACATTTTTCTCTTACCTTTTCTTTAATCAGGAGACTCCAGAAATCCTGGACATGAAGATCTGTCAGGTAAGGAAAAATAATAGGGTCACAACAGAGAAAGACATTTTAGATTCACTTTGGGGGGGCAATTTGTTAGGTACCGACAACCAGCGTTGGTGAGTCTGTCCCTCCTCCTTATTATGCCCTGTGTTACACAGCAACATACATCTTCTATTTCTCATATATTTATATCAAATAACACTTTCCCACACTTTGCTTTACTTTCAGCCTTGAGAAATATTTTTACAATCTTTATTTCTGTCTTAAACAGGATGAAGAAGTGACTGGGCAGGAGAGCCCCGACACCGGCCCCTGCCACTCACAGGTAAGCAGAAAATAACACATGAATGAAAAAGATGCATTTTTATCATTTTCTCTGCTGATCTGAGGTTTTCTTTCTTAACCAGGAACCCTTGGAAGAGCAGGAGGACCCTCCCATCAACACCTGCGAGGTACGGGGGCCTAAATGTTTGCAGGAGTCCCAATGTGTTTTTATTTGAGCTACAGGGTTCATGAATAATATCTGTAAAGGATAATATTCATATTTACCTAACAGGGAACCTTATCTACTAACATAGTGTAACTGAGGCTAACTTGCCCAAATGCAGTTGCCCATACCAACCAGTCAGCATCTGTTACTTAGCGGACTTCTATCTTGTATAAATAAGACAATGAAAAAAATATGATTGGCTGCTATGATTACATCCACTCCTACAATGTAACTCATAGGCTACTGCCGGGGAGGGGAGAGTAGGGGCAAATAAATATCACCCTATATTTTATGCAAGACTGTATATTAACTTCTTAAAAAAAGAAAAAATACAATGTGCAACATCTTTCTCTTACTTTTTTTTTAATCAGGAGACTCCAGAAATCCTCACAATGGACATCTGTCAGGTAAGGAAAAATAATAGGGTCACAATAGAGAAAAACATTTTAGAATCACTTTGGGGTGGCAATTTGTTAGGCACCGCCTACTTCCCAAACTTTTGCTTGGGAAAAGCTATAATGCACAAACTGATACCATTTATTAAATGTACTTGCATTTTACTGTCTTTTAACCAGGATTGTGAAGAACCAGCTGAGGCGAGCAGCTACAAGGTAATAACCAATGAGAGAAAAAAGACACTGATCATAATTCATTATATAATTATAGTAATAAAATTGATTTATTTGATTATATTCTCTACTGAATTGAGTTGATCTTATACAATGATGTTTTCTTGTTTGACTAGGAACCCTTGGAAAGCTGTGAGGAACCTCAGCTAGAGACCTTTGAGGTAAGCAGCAATGAATTGTATTTTGAATGATCATTTTGCCCTCAATATAACATTATAGCTTTTTAAACCTATTTGGGCCCCTACATCTCCCAAACTCCTATATAGGCCCCATTCCACCCATGCCTAAATGTTAGTTGTTTCTTAACAGAAAGGCCAGAACCAAATGTAACAACCATCCACCCCACTACGTAGCTCTGATTTATGGGTAATGCAAATGTAGACGTTTGGGTGTTGCATTTCTTCTTTAATTGTGGGTACAGTTCATTTATTAATATATATTAACTCCCCCAGATACCTCAGGAATATGGCACTAACACCTGCCAGCCTGAACTCTTTGAAAGGGAAATAAATACTCAAACTAATGATACACCAGGAGAATAGTCGCCCGGGATAAAACTCGCTTTACTGCAGGCGACTTAATCTCCCCTCCCACCGGCTAAAGTGCAATTCGCTGGTGGGAAAACACACACGGCGCGGTTACTTTGCCAAGTAGCCTGAAGTTGCCCCTTGAGAAAACGTTGGGCTATTTGGGAAAGTAGCTGTGCCACATGTTTCCCACCCGCAATTTGCACATTAGCCAGCGGGAGGGGCACAAGGGCTGGTTTGTCACCCACGGTAGCCAAGATTTATCACAGGTGACAAAACATCCTGTGTGTTATTACCCTAAAGCCTTTAATACGGTTTGAGCTAAAGGTTTCAGTGCACTTTTTTATTATAGCCTTAATTATATTTTCTGAAATGCATTTTGTTGCAAGATTAATGAATGAAAAAGATGCATTTTTATCATCTTCTCTGCTGATCTGAGGTTTTCTTTCTTAACCAGGAACCCTTGGAAGAGCAGGAGGACCCTCCAATCAACACCTGCGAGGTACGGGGGCCTAAATGTTTGCAGGGGTCCCAATGTGTTTTTATTTGAGCTACAGGGTTCATGAATAATATCTGTAAAGGATAATAATCACATTTACCTAACAGGGAACCTTATCTACTAACATAGTGTAACTGAGGCTAACTTGCCCAAATGCAGTTGCCCATACCAACCAGTCAGCATCTGTTACTTAGTGGTCTTCTATCTTGTATAAATTAGAAAATGAAAAAAACATGATTGGCTGCTATGATTACATCCACTCATACATTGTAACTCATAGGCTACTGCCGGGGAGGGGAGAGTAGGGGCAAATAAAAATCACCCTATATTTTATGTAAGACTGTATATTAGCTTCTTTATTACAACGTGCAACATCTTTCTCTTACCTTTTCTTTATTAAGGAGACTCCAGAAATCCTGGACACGGAGAACTGTCAGGTAAGAAAAAATAATAGGGTCACAATAGAGAAAGACATTTTAGATTCACTTTGGGGGAGCAATTTGTTAGGTACCGACGACTTCAGCGTTGGCGAGTCTGTCCCACCTCCTTATTATGCCCTGTGTTACACAGCAACATACTCCTTCTATTTCTCATATAATTATATCAAATAAGACTTTCCCTTCAGCCTTGAGAATTTGTTTTACAATCTTATTTTTCTGTCTTAAAAAGGATGAAGAAGTGATTGAGCAGGAGAGCCCCGACACCGGCCCCTGCCACTCACAGGTAAGCAGAAAATAACACATGAATGAAAAAGATGCATTTTTATCATCTTCTCTGCTGATCTGAGGTTTTCCTTCTTAACCAGGAACCCTTGGAAGAGCAGGAGGACCCTCCCATCAACACCTGTGAGGTACGGGGGCCAAAAAGTTTGCAGGGGTCCCAATGTGTTTTTATTTGAGCTACAGGGTTCATGAATAATATCTGTAAAGGATAATATTCATATTTACCTAACAGGGAACCTTATCTACTAACATAGTGTAACTGAGGCTAACTTGCCCAAATGCAGTTGCCCATACCAACCAGTCAGCATCTGTTACTTAGCGGTCTTCTATCTTGTATAAATTAGAAAATGAAAAAACTATGATTGGCTGCTATGATTACATACCCTCATACAATGTAACTCATAGGCTACTGCCAGGGAGGGGAGAGTAGGGGCAAATAAAAATCCCCCTATATTTTATGTAAGACTGTATATTAGCTTCATTATTACAACGTGAAACATCTTTCTCTTACCTTTTCTTTATTAAGGAGACTCCAGGAATCCTGGAACCGGACATCTGCCAGGTAAGAAAAAATAATAGGGTCACAATAGAGAAAGACATTTTAGATTCACTTTGGGGGGGCAATTTGTTAACACAGGCTGGGAATCCGACCCCATGTCCCTAAATACTTGATGTGCCGGCGCCCCGAGCCATTGCGCTGCCTTGGGTTCAGGCAAACAGAGTGGATTTTGGTGGGAAACTCCTGAGTATAGCTCCAGCCAACACAATGGCTCCAGGTGCAGGCACAGCAATAAGCTTTTTGGGGTACAGGGGGAAGATATTCAGCCTGAGTTTAATCTCAGGCCGAGAATCCACCACATCTGCCATTCCCCTTATACAAGTAAATAAGCACCACTGTGTCGGGCTCATTTACAGCCTCAAGTTGTGGTTGAGCAAAAAATGGTGCAGTTATTGCTTAAACTGATACCATTTATTAAATGTACTTGCATTTTTCTGTCTTTTATCCAGGATTGTGAAGAACCAGCTGAGGCGAGCAGCTACAAGGTAATAACCAATGAGAAGAAAAAGACACTGATCATAATTCATTATATAATTAAAGTAATTGAACAGATTTATTTGATCATATTCTCTACTGAATTGAGTTGATCTTATACAATGATGTTTTCTTCTTTAACTAGGAACCCTTGGAAAGCTGTGAGGAACCTCAGCTAGAGACCATTGAGGTAAGCAGCAATGAATTAAATACCAAACAAAAAAAGCCACTTTGAGTTGGCAATTTAAGCCCCTCAGACTAACACTAACATTGGGGGGGTTAGGTTCTGCAGAGTTTGCAGCCACCAATCAAATGCACAAGTAAGGGAGCAGGGAGCCACTGGGGCTCTGTACTTACTAATGTTGCCAAACTGTATTTATATTTCCCAGGAGTCACCGATGGAAACTGGCACTGACACCGGCCAAACAGAGAGCTCAGCAACAAAACTGAGTGAGAAGAAGGTGGAGGAGATTAAGGAGGTTTGAGCTGAATTTAATACTTTTCTCTCAATATATCATTAAACCATTTTAAACCTATTCGGGCCCCGTGCAGGCCCCCTATCCCACCACATCATACAAACTCTTATGTAGGCCCCATTCCACTCTTACCTGAATGTTAAATGCACAAGTGCTCAGTGGGGCAGTTGGTCACCACTTTTTGCCTCCGTTACAGCCTCTCAGACCTTCCACATCTCTCTTTGCCCTTCTAGAACATGCAGACTAAAGCAAAGATCCAGGCTTCACTATACATAGTCCTGCAATCAGAGGATTTTTTCATACAGAGGGTTCTCCGTTAGCTGGGGATTTACTTTAAGAATGAATGAATCCTTTCCTTGTTCTACAAAATATAATGTTAGCAGTTGAGCAAAATGAGTTGCTCTGATTAAACCCTTTTTTTTCTCTTCCTCAGGAGGATAACATCACCCCACTCTCGGAGAAATACCCAGTAAGTAGCTGTAAAGCTGTATTTTGCCACAACATTCACAGTTTGGCTTCCATTTTCCAGCCCAAAGCCTTCCACCCTGTTTCACAAGTTCCTCCTATACCTTCTGTGCTTCTCTCATGTTACAAAGGTTATTTGTCCAGCTGAATAATATTAGTTTGATTATCACATTTTCAAATACAATGTTATTTTTCAGGAGCCCGGGAGGTATTTGAAGCTAGGGGAGCCAATCGGGCAGGACCCCAACGGAGTCGTCTACATTGTAAGATATTTTATTCAGTGTTAAAATGAGTCACTTTGTGTCATGCTTTTGGGTAATTCTGTCCATTGGTTGTGCTCTCTACAGCTTTGTTCTTTCCATATTTACATGCTACTGTATAGCTTTTTGCTTTCCCATAGCGTTCCGTTAGTAATGATCACTGAGCTTCTTTCCCTACTTTTGTAACAGGGATGGCACCAAAGAAAACAACTGGAAGTGGCCATTATAATAATTAAACATCAGAAGGTAATGTGTCTTCATGATTACTCTAATTAGATACTAATTAGTATTTTGTTATACCTACATTATAGTTATCAGTAGAAAGAGAACTTGCTAACCAAATACAGTCAGTGAAATACCCTGGCCCCTAATAACTATGTAACAGTAAAATAACAAATGCAGTTTGATATAAAAGAACACAAGGGGTCTCGGTCATATTATACAATACTCAAGTAGGGATATTACAAAGCTGTCATTTTTCATAACGACAAGTTAGGTTGGGGTGTTTGAAACTGTTATTGTATCCATTTTATTTACCTTGTTTCTTTTGTTTGAAACTAGAAGCAACAGGAGATCAAGAAAGAAGTCGAAATCCTGCAAATTGTATCTGGCCACCGGAATATCGTCGACTTCTATGGGGCCTTTTATCATAAGGCCTCATCAAAACATGGAGGACTATGGGTAAGGAAGTGTTGATTCAGAGAGGTTACACATTTATGCAGCAAACATGCCAATTGTTACTGATCTAATACACAAGCTAGCATTTTGGATCCATACATGATCCAGTTTGGTAAGAAAGAGTCAGATTTAGCTGATACTGCAGTCCCCCCAAGACTTAAAGCCACAAAGCCTTTTCCTCGGGTTCCCAATAAAATTGTAGGTAACTAAAATAGTTGGCCAAATATTCTTTCTTTATCTTCTAGATTGCTACAGAGCTTTGTACCGGTGCGACTGTAGAAGAGCTAATTGCCACCAAAAGGACCTTAGGCGAAAGATGGATCGCCTATATTTGCAAGAATGTGATAACGGTAGGTCACCTGTTAAACTCCTTCCTGCTATTCTCATATTTCTAATTAATCAAAGAGTACAAAATATTTATATACTTACTTTTGCTTTCTTGATTTCTCAGGGCCTTAACCATCTGGAAGAGAAGAATATAATCCATCATGACATCAAGCCCGAACACATTGTCATCTCCTCATCCGGAGAGGTGAAGATCGGTAAGCGACACAAGGATATTTTTTTCTCTGTGGTGTTTACTGCTGGCTTGTATTTCTAACTAAACATTAACATTCCTGCTTTTGTCATACAATTTTAGGCGAGTTTTGCTTTGCGACCATCGGAGGAAGGAGCGCCAGCACTTCGGGGACCATGGCATACATGGCTCCGGAAGTACTGGCTCATTTTGCCCAAAACAGCGGCGAATATGACCATAAGGTATTGTCATGTCTTCTCTCTCTTTTTAGCTTAGAGTTAGGGGCATATTTAGCAAAATGTGAGATTACACAGAAAAACTCACTTTCTATTCATTCCTATGGGATTTTTAGAAGCCAATTTATCAATGAATGAAAGTTAGAACTCACCATTTGATAAATACACTTCTAAAAATCCCATAGAAAGGAATAGAACGTGGGCGAGTTTTATATATTAAGCTTTAAACTATGTCACTTACACAGGGTGAACTGCATGTAAATGTTCCACTCGCTTTACTTACCCCTCTCATAACAGAGAATCCAGAGCCGTAATGTGGTTTCTGTGATACGAGAATCTGAAATGAGAGAGTGAAATGCATTTTAAGTGCAGGACACAAGAATAATAGAAACCAACTCCATTAGACTGCTTATGCTTTATGGGGATGTCACACTCCATGTAACACTCAAGACTCTCAGTTTGGGGTATTTGGGGACATTTTCTAGACATAAAAGTCACAGCAATTCACTACTGGATTTTAGGCTTCTAATGGATTTGTTATTGTGCAAGCCAAATAGAATCACTATCAGGGTGTGGGTGGATAGGTATCAGAAGTATCCAAATCATCTGCAACTGCAATTATTTTCATGTACTCTGTGTATAATCTTCTCTAATACTCGTCTTTTCCCCCATATTGTAATATCCAGGCTGACATCTGGTCACTAGGGATTGCAGCCATTCAAATGGCGGAAGGACATCTCCGTAAGTAAACCCTAGAGTGTGTGTGTGTGTGTGTACTGTACTGCATGTAGAACTGTTAGTAGAATGGGCAGGGGGCATTTATGTGTCACGCCGTAACATAGAGTATTATTAAATATAAAAATCAAAGGGGGTGATATACTAGCATTTTAATTTGCTGTGTTTCCATAATACACAATTTTTTGAGGTAAAGAAACTGGAATTTTTTCAGAATTTGACTTTTCAAACTTGAAAATGTACCCATTTAATAAGAATTTAAAACAGAAATGTAAATTGGTAACTAAAACCTGGCAAGTACCTTTCTAGTGTAAAAATGTCAATTTAAGTAAATCGCCCCCAAATGTTGTATTCATCAGTCATCATGTTTTTGTGTTGTATCTTTACATCCCAGCATTCAGAAGACTTCCCAAGAAGAAGCTGATCCAGCGAATAACAACTGGTCCAGTTCCATCATTACCATCAAGGGGCAATTGGTGAGTCCCTTTCACTAGAATAGCAAAAGGCAGCAAGAGGGTAGAATAGGCAGTTAGGTGGGGAGGGTGGGGAAATGGAAAGCGTGTAAGAAGGTGTGTGAATGAGTCAGGAAAGGTGGAGAAATGGGCAAGGTAGACTTTATGGTGAGGGGGACATTGGGATATGACATAAAGTAAGGATGGGGAAGGGATAAATGGGAAATAAGTGAGGGCAGGTAAATGCTGTGAGATGCCATAGGCAGTGGCTATTTATTGGGCTGGGGGGCTGTTTTGGCCTCTGTGGATATGAAATGCCAGGGCCTATTTTGTATCCCAGTCCGGGCTGAAATAAGGGTGAAGGTGATGCGTAATATGTGTAGCTCTATGCGCAAACGCAGACTCTCGTGCTGAGCTTGAGCTCTTGGGGCCGGTATCTGGCAGCCAATACAAGCCGGGCTAAGATATAGGCAAAACCAGAGAGACAGTAATTTGGTCACAGGTAAATGTACCCTTATAATTCAGGGTTCATAAGTAAGTGCAATAGCCCCCCATTTCAGGCAGAGCAGTGGAACCCTTAGAAGGGAAGGGGCTCACCCCCTATTGCTGCCTGTGCTGTGATTGGGTTGGGTACAGAGCGGCAGGATCAGGGAGTCGTCACACTGTGAACTCTGGGAAATGTAACACAAACAATTATCATTTTACCACCGTTTTTTTTTCCAGGAGTGACGAGTTCCGCTTCTTCATCAGCGAGTGCCTGCAGAGAGACCCAGGCAGGAGACCATCTGCAAGGCAGCTCCTCACGCACCCTTTCATTGCCGAGCTCCGGGGTGAAAGGGGGGTGCAGAGGAATATCGCCCAACACCTGCACAGAGGTAGGGGAACTGCTCATTCTCATTATAGTTCATGTGATGCACAGACTGTAATCATTTACTGTTCCCATTCCTACAATATTCTCCTGCTTTCCTACATACAATATCATTCTATAACTAAAGCCACCAAGAATAAAGACTAAGATTGGATTAGGGCAGAGCTCACTAAACTGGGCTAAATCTACAGGAGAGACAAACATCTGAGAGGGGAGAACATGTTATTATTAGACAGTTGTAGTTGGCCTTTAAATTAGCAGCAAAAGGGAACGTGATATAAAACATGCATATAAATGCAAAGAGTAACAAGGAACAAATTGCAGAATTATTATATACTCACCTACTCCATGGATAACACTGAACAATCTCTCCTTAGGAACGAGGCACTGAAACGAGAACAACGAGGCAGCCATCGGGGGAGGGTCGGGGGCATAAATAGGGGGCCTAATTACCATCCTTGGGCCCCCACAAACATCTTTAACATCGTGGTCCCGATGGCAGCCCTCCATGTTCTCTTCATCAGGGAAACAGCATCTTCTAATATCTAGTAGAATTAAGTCTAAAACAACTGGACTTTTCTGAGTTTTTCTTGAAAACGTTTCACCACTCATCCGAGTGGCTTCTTCAGTTCAAATGACTGGTAGGGAATTCCCCGGTATTTAAACTCTTGATGGTAGTAGAGTCACAGACATCCAATCACAATGGTTCCATTGAACTTGTTCAGTTAGGTGTTAGCTGAAACTGACAGGTGTAAGAAGGTATGATCCAATCACAATGGTACCAAGATTCTCATTGATGAAGGTGTTAATCCTTCAAAGTACATGACTGGAAGTGTGAACTGTTGTGAAACTGCCGGGGTAAGGATGTCAACGCGCCATTGTATGTTGGTGACAAGCGGTGTCTCAGGCCCCCTCCTCTGTTCAGGGATGGTTTTTCCAGGTTGGCATAAATGGCCTCTTTCACACCTCTTTCAAACCATCTGTCCTCTCGGTCCAAAATATGCACGTTACTGTCCTCAAAAGAGTGACCTTTTTCTTTGAGGTGTAGATAGACCGCTGAGTCTTGTCCTGAGGAGTTTGCCCGCCTATGTTGGGCCATTCTCTTACAGAGAGGTTGTTTTGTCTCCCCAATGTATAAGTCTGAGCACTCTTCACTACACTGGACAGCATAGACCACATTACTTTTCATGTGCTTGGGTGTTGGGTCTTTCGGGTGCACCAGCTTCTGTCTCAGGGTGTTGCTGGGTTTGAAAAACACAGGAATGCGATGTTTGTTGAAAATTCTCCTAAGTTTTTCTGATGTTCCAGCAACATATGGAATGACTATGTTGTTTCGCCTGCTGTGTTCCTCCCTTCTGTTTGTAGGTCTGGTCTTTCTGTTGGTCTTTGATTTGGTTTTGATGAAGGCCCAGTCTGGGTACCCACAAGTTTTCAGAGCTCCTTTTAGATGTTTATATTCTTTCTCCTTGGCCTCTGCATTGGATGCCACAGTTTCAGCCCGATGATGTAGAGTCCTAATTACACCCAGTTTATGTTCCAAAGGGTGGTGGGAATCAAACAGCAAGTACTGGTCTGTGTGGGTGGTGATTCCCACCACCCTTTGGAACATAAACTGGGTGTAATTAGGACTCTACATCATCGGGCTGAAACTGTGGCATCCAATGCAGAGGCCAAGGAGAAAGAATATAAACATCTAAAAGGAGCTCTGAAAACTTGTGGGTACCCAGACTGGGCCTTCATCAAAACCAAATCAAAGACCAACAGAAAGACCAGACCTACAAACAGAAGGGAGGAACACAGCAGGCGAAACAACATAGTCATTCCATATGTTGCTGGAACATCAGAAAAACTTAGGAGAATTTTCAACAAACATCGCATTCCTGTGTTTTTCAAACCCAGCAACACCCTGAGACAGAAGCTGGTGCACCCGAAAGACCCAACACCCAAGCACATGAAAAGTAATGTGGTCTATGCTGTCCAGTGTAGTGAAGAGTGCTCAGACTTATACATTGGGGAGACAAAACAACCTCTCTGTAAGAGAATGGCCCAACATAGGCGGGCAAACTCCTCAGGACAAGACTCAGCGGTCTATCTACACCTCAAAGAAAAAGGTCACTCTTTTGAGGACAGTAACGTGCATATTTTGGACCGAGAGGACAGATGGTTTGAAAGAGGTGTGAAAGAGGCCATTTATGCCAACCTGGAAAAACCATCCCTGAACAGAGGAGGGGGCCTGAGACACCGCTTGTCACCAACATACAATGGCGCGTTGACATCCTTACCCCGGCAGTTTCACAACAGTTCACACTTCCAGTCATGTACTTTGAAGGATTAACACCTTCATCAATGAGAATCTTGGTACCATTGTGATTGGATCATACCTTCTTACACCTGTCAGTTTCAGCTAACACCTAACTGAACAAGTTCAATGGAACCATTGTGATTGGATGTCTGTGACTCTACTACCATCAAGAGTTTAAATACCGGGGAATTCCCTACCAGTCATTTGAACTGAAGAAGCCACTCGGATGAGTGGTGAAACGTTTTCAAGAAAAACTCAGAAAAGTCCAGTTGTTTTAGACTTAATTCTACTAGATACTGTATATCATGACCTGGATGAATGAGAATCTTCATAGACAGCATCTTCTAACAACTGCACATGTAAGTTATCGTCTTGTGGGTTAGGGTGGGATGTGGGTTATGGTATTGCGAGTAAGGAGTGGGTTAATGTTTGTGGGTTAGGGTGGGATGTGGGTTATGGTATTGCGGGTCAGGAGTGGGTTAGTGTTTGTGGGTGAGGGTGGGATGTGGGTAATGGTATTGCGGGTCAGGAGTGGGCTAGTGTTTGTGGGTGAGGGTGGGATGTGGGTTATGGTATTGCGGGTCAGGAGTGGGTTAGTGTTTGTGGGTTATAGTGGGATGTGGGTTATGGTATTGCGGGTCAGGAGTGGGTTAATGTTTGTGGGTTAGGGTGGGATGTGGGTTATGGTATTGCGGGTCAGGAGTGGGTTAATGTTTGTGGGTTAGGGTGGGATGTGGGTTATGGTATTGCGGGTAAGGAGTGGGTTTGTGTTTGTGGGTTACAGTGGGATGTGGGTTATGGTATTGCGGGACAGGAGTGTGTTAGTGTTTGTGGGTTACAGTGGGATGTGGGTTAGGGTATTGTGGGACAGGAGTGGGTTAGTGTTTGGGGGTTACAGTGGGATGTGGGTTATGGAATTGCGGGTCATAGTCACAGTAAAGGAACAAATTGCAGAATTATTATATACTCACCTACTCCATGGATAACACTGAACAATCTCTCCTTAGGAACGAAGCACTGAAACATCAACAACGAGGCAGCCATCGGGGGAGGGTCGGGGGCATAAATAGGGGGCCTAATTACCATCCTTGGGCCCCCACAAACATCTTTAACATCGTGGTCCCGATGGCAGCCCTCCATGTTCTCTTCATCACGGATATCAGAATCTTCTAACAACTGCAGGAGTGGGTTAATGTCTTGTGGGTTAGGGTGGGATGTGGGTTATAATATTTGGGGTCAGGAGTGGGTTAATGTTTGTGGGTTACAGTGGGATGTGGGTTATGGTATTGCGGGACAGGAGTGGGTTAATGTTTGTGGGTTACAGTGGGATGTGGGTTATGGTATTGCGGGACAGGAGTGGGTTAATGTTTGTGGGTTACAGTGGGATGTGGGTTAGGGTATTGCGGGACAGGAGTGGGTTAGTGTTTGTGGGTTACAGTGGGATGTGGGTTATGGTATTGCGGGACAGGAGTGGGTTAATGTCTTGTGGGTTACAGTGGGATGTGGGTTATGGTATTGCGGGACAGGAGTGGGTTAGTGTTTGTGGGTTACAGTGGGATGTGGGTTATGGTATTGCGGGACAGGAGTGGGTTAGTGTTTGTGGGTTACAGTGGGATGTGGGTTAGGGTATTGCGGGACAGGAGTGGGTTAGTGTTTGTGGGTTACAGTGGGATGTGGGTTAGGGTATTATGGGTCAGGAGTGGGTTAATGTCATGTGGGTTAGGGTGGGATGTGGGTTATGGTATTGCGGGTCAGGAGTGGGTTAGTGTTTGTGGGTTAGGGTGGGATGTGGGTTATGGTATTGTGGGATCAGGAGTGGGTTAATATATATATATTTTTTTTTATAACAATTCTTTTATTGAGTGTAAATGTACATAGTTTGCAGTATATTGTTTCCATTGTCATTTACTTGTTGTACAGAAAGTAAATAAAGTAAATAACAACATAACAATAATAACATTGCAGTGCCTTCTTTGCAGATACCGATGCTATTTGCCATTCAAGCTGTGTTTCTGGTTACTAGCCTGCCCTTCAGGGCCTTAGTGAGATATTGGGGTTACACTGTTACCTTGTGTCTGGGTGTGTAGGTTATTCAAGGGGGGGATATGGGGGGTACCTCCCTGACCTGCATATCTTAGGGGGGTTCTGCGTCTATCCATGGTGACCATATTTTATCAAATTTTTGAGGGCACCCTCTCCTTATGTACGTTAGCTTGTATAGGGGTATAGCTTTGTTGATCATGGATTCCCATGCTGCTACTCTAGGGCCATTGAATGGGTTAATATTTTGTGGGTGAGGGTGGGATGTGGGTTAGGGTATTGCGGGACAGGAGTGGATTAGTGTTTGTGGGTTACAGTGGGATGTGGGTTATGGTATTGCGGGAAAGGAGTGGGTTAATATTTGTGGGTTACAGTGGGATGTGGGTTAGGGTATTGCGGGACAGGAGTGGGTTAGTGTTTGTGGGTTACAGTGGGATGTGAGTTAGGGTATTGTGGATCAGGAGTGGGTTACAGTGGGATGTGGGATATGGTATTGCGGGTAAGAAATGGGTTAATGTTTGTGGGTTACAGTGGGATGTGGGATATGGTATTGCGGGACAGGAGTGGGTTAGTGTTTGTGGGTTACAGTGGGATGTGGGTTATGGTATTGCGGGACAGGAGTGGGTTAGTGTTTGTGGGTTACAGTGGGATGTGGGTTAGGGTATTATGGGTCAGGAGTGGGTTAATGTCATGTGGGTTAGGGTGGGACGTGGGTTATGGTATTGCGGGTCAGGAGTGGATTAGTGTTTGTGGGTTACAGTGGGACGTGGGTTAGGGTATTGCGGGTCAGAAGTGGGTTAGTGTTTGTGGGTTACAGTGGGATGTGGGTTAGGGTATTGCGGGACAGGAGTGGGTTAGTGTTTGTGGGTTACAGTGGGATGTGGGTTAGGGTATTACGGGACAGCAGTGGGTTAGTGTTTGTGGGTTAGGGTATTGCGGGACAGCAGTGGGTTAGTGTTTGTGGGTTACAGTGGGATGTGGGTTATGGTATTGCGGGACAGCAGTGGGTTAGTGTTTGTGGGTTACAGTGGGATGTGGGTTAGGGTATTGCGGGACAGCAGTGGGTTATTGTTTGTGGGTTACAGTGGGATGTGGGTTATGGTATTGCGGGACAGCAGTGGGTTAGTGTTTGTGGGTTACAGTGGGATGTGGGTTAGGGTATTGCGGGACAGCAGTGGGTTAGTGTTTGTGGGTTACAGTGGGATGTGGGTTAGGGTATTGCGGGACAGCAGTGGGTTAGTGTTTGTGGGTTACAGTGGGATGTGGGTTAGGGTATTGCAGGACAGGAGTGGGTTAGTGTTTGTGGGTTACAGTGGGATGTGGGTTATGGTATTGCGGGACAGCAGTGGGTTAGTGTTTGTGGGTTACAGTGGGATGTGGGTTATGGTATTGCGGGACAGCAGTGGGTTAGTGTTTGTGGGTTACAGTGGGATGTGGGTTAGGGTATTGCGGGATAGCAGTGGGTTAGTGTTTGTGGGTTATAGTGGGATGTGGGTTATGGTATTGCGGGTCAGGAGTGGGTTAATGTTTGTGGGTTAGGGTGGGATGTGGGTTATGGTATTGCGGGTCAGGAGTGGGTTAATGTTTGTGGGTTAGGGTGGGATGTGGGTTATGGTATTGCGGGTAAGGAGTGGGTTAATATTTGTGGGTTACAGTGGGATGTGGGTTATGGTATTGCGGGACAGGAGTGGGTTAGTGTTTGTGGGTTACAGTGGGATGTGGGTTATGGTATTGCGGGACAGGAGTGGGTTAATGTCTTGTGGGTTACAGTGGGATGTTGGTTATGGTATTGCGGGACAGGAGTGGGTTAGTGTTTGTGGGTTACAGTGGGATGTGGGTTATGGTATTGCGGGTAAGGAGTGGGTTAGTGTTTGTGGGTTACAGTGGGATGTGGGTTAGGGTATTGCGGGACAGGAGTGGGTTAGTGTTTGTGGGTTACAGTGGGATGTGGGTTAGGGTATTGTGGGACAGGAGTGGGTTAGTGTTTGTGGGTTACAGTGGGATGTGGGTTAGGGTATTGTGGGACAGGAGTGGGTTAGTGTTTGGGGGTTACAGTGGGATGTGGGTTATGGAATTGCGGGTCATGGTCACAGTAAAGGAACAAATTGCAGAATTATTATATACTCACCTACTCCATGGATAACACTGAACAATCTCTCCTTAGGAACGAAGCACTGAAACATCAACAACGAGGCAGCCATCGGGGGAGGGTCGGGGGCATAAATAGGGGGCCTAATTACCATCCTTGGGCCCCCACAAACATCTTTAACATCGTGGTCCCGATGGCAGCCCTCCATGTTCTCTTCATCACGGATATCAGAATCTTCTAACAACTGCAGGAGTGGGTTAATGTCTTGTGGGTTAGGGTGGGATGTGGGTTATAATATTTGGGGTCAGGAGTGGGTTAATGTTTGTGGGTTACAGTGGGATGTGGGTTATGGTATTGCGGGACAGGAGTGGGTTAGTGTTTGTGGGTTACAGTGGGATGTGGGTTATGGTATTGCGGGACAGGAGTGGGTTAATGTCTTGTGGGTTACAGTGGGATGTTGGTTATGGTATTGCGGGACAGGAGTGGGTTAGTGTTTGTGGGTTACAGTGGGATGTGGGTTATGGTATTGCGGGACAGCAGTGGGTTAGTGTTTGTGGGTTACAGTGGGATGTGGGTTATGGTATTGCGGGACAGCAGTGGGTTAGTGTTTGTGGGTTACAGTGGGATGTGGGTTAGGGTATTGCGGGACAGCAGTGGGTTAGTGTTTGTGGGTTACAGTGGGATGTGGGTTAGGGTATTGCGGACAGCAAGCAGTGGGTTAGTGTTTGTGGGTTACAGTGGGATGTGGGTTAGGGTATTGCGGGACAGCAGTGGGTTAGTGTTTGTGGGTTACAGTGGGATGTGGGTTAGGGTATTGCGGGACAGCAGTGGGTTAGTGTTTGTGGGTTACAGTGGGATGTGGGTTAGGGTATTGCGGGACAGCAGTGGGTTAGTGTTTGTGGGTTACAGTGGGATGTGGGTTAGGGTATTGCGGGACAGCAGTGGGTTAGTGTTTGTGGGTTACAGTGGGATGTGGGTTAGGGTATTGCGGGACAGCAGTGGGTTAGTGTTTGTGGGTTACAGTGGGATGTGGGTTAGGGTATTGCGGGACAGCAGTGGGTTAGTGTTTGTGGGTTACTGATAAAAATCTTTTATCCCGGCTGAGTGATGAGACGACCCATATCCGCAGCCTGAGATACCGGTTCCCATGGATTCCCCAAACGCACCGAACAAGGTTTCCTACGATATCATTGGTGCGCGTATGGGCAGCTTAAGGCTCAAGGTATTATAGCCAGAGGCAATAAAAAGGCAAAACACACAGAGTTGTAGCTGCAAAGAAGATTACAGTACTGTGGGGGCTCAGGGGGCGCTGATATATAAGGCAACAACTCACGCCATGTACTCACCATTACACTGAAGGCTAAACCAGTTACCCATCTGGTAACCAGCAACAAGCCCTGTACCCCGAGCCCTCGGCCTGTACCATCCATACTATCATAGCCTGGCAACCCCCCCTCTCTGTAATGCCCCAAACCATAAGGATCTCCTCGCCAAAAAGCACATCTACACGACACCTGCCTATTGGGGAAAGTAGGGCCCTACTGGGACTGCCCCCCCAGCAAGAAATGCCCCCCCATAATAAGGGGAACTGTACCCCCAAATACAACTGGGCTCAAGAACTCAAACCAGAAATATGTAAAAACACTGATTGGTTGTACTGTACTGACTGATTAGAATGGGTTGGACGGCTGAATACAGGGTTATGGGAGATCGTGGTACCAGTTGGTCCAGTCAGGAAGGAATCCCCCCCCCCCTGCAGCAAATAGAGAGGCCTCAGAAGGGGTTTATCCTTCCTCTGGGTCAACTAGCAGTTAGGCAGGTTATATACAGGCATTATGGCTGAACGTGATCCACGTGTGTCCTTTTAAACCTAATTTATCTGATTATGTAAATAACATAGTTGGATGACACCTCGGGGCACCCTGGCAAAGTGCCATTAAAGGCCTAAGGACATACAGGTATAGGGCCGGTTATCCAGAATGCTCGGTACAAAGGGTATTACGGATAAGGGGTCTTTCCGTAATTTGGATCTCCATCCCTTAAGTCTACTAAAAAATCAATAAAACATTAATTAAACCCAATAGGATTGTTTTGCATCCAATAAGGATTATTTATATCTTAGTTGGGATCAAGTACAGGTACTGTTTTATTATTACAGAGAAAAGGGAATCATTTAACCATTAAATAAACCCAATAGGGCTGTTCTGCCCCCAATAAGGGGTAATTATATCTTAGTTGGGATCAAGTACAGGTACTGTTTTATTATTACAGAGAAAAGGGAATCATTCAACCATTAAATAAACCCAATAGGGCTGTTCTGCCCCCAATAAGGGGTAATTATATCTTAGTTGGGATCAAGTACAGGTACTGTTTTATTATTACAGAGAAAAGGGAATCATTTAACCATTAAATAAACCCAATAGGGCTGTTCTGCCCCCAATAAGGGGTAATTATATCTTAGTTGGGATCAAGTACAGGTACTGTACTTGATTCGTTGTTCTAATATCCCTTGTTCTAATAAGCCTGAATTCGCCCGATATAACCCACCCGTAGGTGGGGATACCGGGAGAAGATCAGCTCGCTTGGCAACGTGTATGGCCGCCAATATTCTTCCTTCCTGGGCCGAACACACTATATAATCCCAGAGGTAGAGCCAGGGTAGACCTTTACCTGTGGCTCCTTGTTTAGTGTGGCAGCTCCGTCAGTCTCCCTTGTGCTCTATCCGATTCTCAGTTCATTCCCCAGGCCACAGATTTTGGCCTTTAAGTTGCGCAGTTCCCCTTGAATTTTTTGTGTCTTTTTGTTGCCCTGCCGCACTGCATCCAGAATAGCAAGATCTTGGTCTGGCCCGATGTTCAGCGTCACCTGAGAGGAGAGCAAAAAGAGGAGAGCAAGATTAATTCACATCTCCTCTCACCCCCACAGGGCCCTTACCCATAGGGGTTCCTTCTTAGTTTGGTTATGAGCCGTCTCACTGCGTGTGTTTAATCCTCTAGTACAGCAATAGCAGTGTTATGAAGTTTAAGCTCCCCCTACTGGCTAGAAAATGTAACTGCTGCTCCAAATATCATAGTACAGGTATGGGATCACTTATCCGGAAACCCGTTATCCAGAAAGCTCTGAATTACAGAATGCCGTCTCCCATAGACTCCATTTTAAACCTGATTTTCTTTTTATCTGTAATAATAAAACAGTACCTTGTAATTGATCCCAACTAAGATATAATTACCCCTTATTGGGGGCAGAACAGCCCTATTGGGTTTATTTAATGGTTAAATGATTCCCTTTTCTCTGTAATAATAAAACAGGACCTGTACTTGATCCCAACTAAGATATAATTACCCCTTATTGGGGGCAGAACAGCCCTATTGGGTTTATTTAATGGTTAAATGATTCCCTTTTCTCTGTAATAATAAAACAGTACCTGTACTTGATCCCAACTAAGATATAATTACCCCTTATTGGGGGCAGAACAGCCCTATTGGGTTTATTTAATGGTTAAATGATTTTTTAGTAGACTTAAGGTATGGAGGTCCAAATTACGGAAAGACCCCATACCCAGAATACCCTTGGTTCCGAGCATTCTGGATAATGGGTTTTACCTTCAAGTATGTTATAGAATGGTCAATTTTTAATTTGTCTTCATTTTTTTATAGTTTTTTTTTTTTAATCATTTGCATTCTTCGTCTGGCTCTAAATGGGGGTCACTGACCCCGGCAGCCCATAAACTACTGCTCTGTGAGGCTACAGTTTTATTGTCCTTTTTTATTACTTATCGTTCTATTCAGGTGCTCTCCTACTCATGTTCAAGTCTCTTATTCAAAGCGCTGACTGGTTGCTAGACTAATTTGAACCCAAGCAACCAGACAGCTGCTGAAATTTCGAATTGGAAAGCTACTGAACAAAAGCTAAGTAAAATCCACAAATAAAAAAAAAAAGACCAATTGCAAATTGTCTCAGAATAGCCATCTCTTCTACTAGATTGTACTAGAAAATACCAGCCTGTGTGTTTTCCCCTGTTTGGTTAAGGTGACACTTAATATTTATTCTCTGCCATCTTGTTTCTGTATATAGATATGCTTTCGTATAAGGCAATGAGATGCGTGCAACAGAAAATCTTGCCGTCGGTCTATCCCAGACTCACCTTGAATAGTTGCTTCTCTACATCCTTTAACCGCTGTCTCAGCAGCTTGATGTCAGTCTTATAGCCCTCTACCTCCATGTTGCGCCTTTTCTCCAGAGCCTCGTATCTCTGCGCCATCAATTGCAGCCGCTTGGCCACCTTATCTGAACGTTCCTGGTATAAGAATAACATTGGATATTAATCTCACAAACAGATGTTGGGTAACTGTAACACTACAGGAGGACTAGGGGAGATAACCAGTCACATTTTTATAAAAGCGAACAAAGCGGTTTTTAATTATTTGCTTTCTTCTTCTGACTCTTTCCACAGTCAAATGGGGGTCACTGACCCCGGCAGCCAAGAAACTATTGCTCCGCGAGGCTACTTTTAATTGTGTTGATTTGAAAAACCCATCATACTGTTCTTCGACTTCAGCTTATTCTTCCGCTTTTTCTTCTTATTTTTAGCGCCCCCCATTTTCTAAACGCTACTCCACCTACAGCTTTAGGGGTACAACACCCAGACTCCCCACACTTCTTCGCCCTATAGCGGAGCAGGTTGCTTGTGCTTTTCTAAGCGATTCCCCCCGTCTTTTTGTGGCGCTGCTCCGAACACCCCAATTTTCCATTGACTTTGACAGGGAAGAATGAAATGAAGAATGAAACAGCGACAATTGCTGGATCCCAAAGGGGGAGGGGCCAACAACAGCCAATCAAATATAACCCATTGACTTTAATGGGAAAATTTAAACTGCTGCCAATCTTACAGCTCTGAGGCTACAGTCCCCAAACTTGAATCACATAGTCATGGGGTCAGCCTGAATGAAAATATGATGATTGTTGGATGCCCAAAAGTGGGCGGAACTGTGAACAGCCAATCAGATTTTACCTGCTGCCATTCTCACAGTAATAACACCGGGGTCCCCAAACTTTGCAGAGTTAATGCAAAGTTTGCAGAGTTAGTCACTGGGTAAGTACAATTCCAGGTTAGAAAAAGTGGGCGGAGCCACCAACCGCCAATCAGATGTCTCTTGTTGACTTTCAGTGGGGAAATTTAAATTGCTGCCATTCAGACAGTATTAAAACCAGGGTCCCCAAACTTTGCACAGTGGTTTTTACTATAGAACTGTGGTCCAAGGTTAGAGAAAGTGGGCGGAGCCAACAGATCAAATTTCCTTTAGTGACTTCACGTTTTTTAACCCAACATAAAGTTTGTTCTCAACCTTCCATTTCTAGTTGTTATTGTTATTTCTCTATTTAGGCCCTCTCCTATTCATATACCAGTCTCTCACTCAAACCACTTCCTGGTTGCTAATAGGGTAATGTAAACCCTAGCAACCAGATGACTCGGGAGTGGCTGAACAAAAAGTAAAATACATTTAACAAACACAAAAAAATAAAGACCAATTGCAAACTGTATTAGAATATTACTTTCTACATCATACTAAATCAGGGATCTTCAAACCATGGCCCAAAGGCCGGATTTAGCCCCCCAAGGTAATTAACCTGGCCCCGGCTGCCTCCTCACCCCTGGCTACTACCTGTAGACCTGCAGACGCAGCAGGGAATGGGGGAGCAGGGAGCTAAAGGATGCAGCAGGGAGTGGGGGAGCAGGGAGTCGGAGAATGAAGCAGGGGAGCAGGAAGGCGGAGGACGGAGCGGGGGAGAAGGGAGCTGGAGGACGCAGCAGGAAGTGGGGGAGCCGGGGGATGCAGCGGGGGAGTAGGGAGCCAGAGGACACAGCTGGGAGTGGGGGAGCAGGGAGTTGGAGGACGAAGCAGGGGAGCTGGAGGACAAGACAGGGGAGCAGGGAGCAAGAGGACGAAGCAGGGAGTGGGGAAGCAGGGAGCCAGAAGACACAGCTGGGAGTGGGGAAGCCGGGGGATGCAGCGGGGGAGCAGGGAGCCGGAGGACACAGCTGGGAGTGGGGGAGCAGGGAGTCGGAGGACGAAGCAGGGGAGCAGGGAGACGGAGGATGGAGCGGGGGAGCAGGGAGTCGAAGGACAAAGCAGGGGAGCAGGGAGCCGGAGGATTGAGCGGGGGAGCAGGGAGTCGGAGGACAAAGCAGGGAGCAAGAGGATGCAGCGGGGAGCAGGGGAACAGACAGTGGGCCATAGTTTGAGGATGCGGGGGCCTAGTTTGAGGACTACAGTCCGGCCCCCCAGCAGTCTGAGGGACCATGAACTGGCCCCATGTCTAAAAAGTTTCAGGACCCCTGTAGTAAATGGTAACTCAAATGTGAACCCCCCTTTACAAGGTATTAAGAACTCACCTTGAAGATTTCCCTGCCCACGTCTCCCTCCTCTCGTATCTTTCCCAGCTCATCCTCCAGTGTCACACACTGCTCCCGGTACATTTCAGCGAGGCGATGTGCTTGTGCCAGCTGCTCTGTAAGAGACTGTATAAGAAGAGGCATAAGAACCAGCAAGCAGCGCTAATACCATAATATCCTTTATTCACACATTCATGGGAATTACCCTTCACTTCCTCACTGTGCGAGTGCCGACTTGCTTTCTCGACCAATGACAAACGCAGGATCTCTCGCTCGTGTTCCCGCTCTTGCTCTGTGTCACTACTTAAAGCCAACTGCTCTCGGCACCGGTCTAGCTCTCGGAGCAGCCGATCTTTCTCGGCCATCCAAGATTTCTCATTGGCTCGGCACTCAAATTATTTCAGTTGCAGGAAATCCCTGGTGCTCTCGTACAGCAATTTCTGGGTCTTATTCAGCCTGGGAAAGATAGAAAGTGATGGTTCCAGAAGCCAGTGATGTACAACAGGGGGCTGATTTCCCCAACCCTAGGTGTAGGAGGCCTATGGATTTCTCTACTTTTCTCACACACTCACTTATCTGTCATAGATTTCATTTTGTCCTGGTCTCTTTGGTGCTGCACCTGGGTTTCTTCCACGCGGACCTTCCTGTCCTCTAACAGAGTCTCTATCTGCTCTTTGGATAGTCGTGTCTGCTCTTCCAGCTGGGCCTGCAGCGCCTCCACCTGGTCAGAAGAAAAGGTAACAACTTGAATTCAGTTGCCTTTCAAGAAGGCTTGTAATCCAAAAGTAGGAACCCCAATCAGGGTCAGAACTATGGGTAGGAAGCAGAGGCAGCTGCCTAGGGTGCAAGGATTGGGGGCGGCAGGTGGCCGACTGGGTTGTCTAGGGCGCCCGGTCGCTTAACCCGGCTCTGACCCCAATATCTGTTTCACACATTACATGAACAGAATGACCCAAGGAATAATTAAATATTCAAACGCAGCTTCACCTGAAGCAAAAGAATCTGGGGATCTTCTTTCTTGCCCTCTTTGCTTCTGTCTTGCTTCCCCGGTGCTTTCAGAGGTGCTTGTTTGGTACCTGTAAGTGGAAAGCAGCGGGTCACCTACTGACATATATGAAAGAGTCAAACTTAGGGAAACTTACAGCCATGGCTCCTTTATATAAAAGAAACAGATATTAAAACAAAAGCCAAGTTTAAACACATTTTAGGAAATAAGATTTGAAAGCACACAAGTCACTAACCTGCCTGGCCTGAACGTTGCAGTTTCCGGGCGTATGGATCCCCAGACTGAACAGCACGTTGGGGAATGGTGACCTGCAATCATAGATGAATTAAAGGGAAAGTTAATTTAAGATAAAACCTGGGCTGATTTTTTATTTTTATTAGCAACCTCCCCTGGAATTTGGAAACCCATCAGTGCCCCCCCAATACTTATGTCGTTAGGAAGCTCAGATTCTCCCTATTGCTTGTTACATGGCCAGGCAGATCTAAGACAAAACCGAGAAGCTCACATGGATATTCTTGTTATGCGGCTGAAAAATGGGTTACTGTTATGGGTTACTGCCCAGGGGCAAATCAGCCCAGTGTTGTTAATTAAGCACCAATGGGTTCCTAAACAAAGAGGACATCAGGAGACAGGACACTGATGACAGGTGAGGACCCTCCTCCTCTCCCTTTATCCCACCATTCCGGAAGGGAGCCAGCTTGTAATAAAGAGAAATAAGCTCTAGAACATAAACCTACTAACAACTCTCAACAAGACTAAGGGCAATTTTGAACAAGAGTTGGGGGAGGGAAGCCCTGTGTCCCCCTTACGACTGGAGAGAAAAGGATTTAACAGTAACACATAAATCTCCTTTTCTCCCATGTCTAGGGGGACACAGGGACCGTGGGGACATTTTTGTCCGGTGTCTGCCATTTCTTTATCAATGTCTGCATTTGATCATGAACTGAATTCTCCTGAATAGCATTAACCCTTTTACTGCCAGCTGTTTTGGTCAAAGCGGAACGTGTATTGCCAGACAGTTTTTGAACATTTTGCACTGTTTCACTTTAGGGGCCTTTCCTTGGGGGGACTTTTAGTTTACCCAGGAAAACAATATATCGATTTTTTCAGAACAATCTAAGCTTTCAAAATATGGTAGAATTTTTGTGTAATTCCAATTCTGTAACAAGAGATAGGCGTCTAAATGTGTAAAAATAAAAAAAAATCACATTTTCCATAATATAAACACACATACTAGAAACAAAAATTATTTTATGCCCGAATATACAACTGATTTGGAAAGTCCCATGTCTCCTGAACGTGCCAATACCAAATATATATAGTTTTATGGGGATTTCTCACTTGTATAGGTCACAAACTCCCAGCAGTACATTACCAAATTCCCAAAGCACTGCTCCAGAAAGCTGCATATTTTAGATTTAAAGGACAAAATTTCCACTAACAGAAGGTTTATCCCAGAAAATTGGGCATTTTTGGAAAGAACAGATTCTGGGGAATCCAGAATAGGCACAACTGTCTGTCTACTCCAAACTATCAAGTCGCTATGCTTTCCTAAATTTATTGGTTTTTATCAAAATTTGTGATTTTAAAAAAAAAATTGCTTTAAAGCTTCCAGTCTATAGTATCGTATCTCCTACAGGTCATAAAGTAACCAAATAAAACACCCTAAATATGAACCCCAGGGGTCCCCTGAACAGTTTGATGCCCAATATGTATAGGTTTAGCTAAGTATGTGGCATGTAGGGGCCCCAATGGGAACATACCCCCATATGTACTGTCATTTCTGTCATTTCAGCTTCTGCCAGATCAAACACATTTACATCATTTATATGTCGGTTAATGCTAACAAAAAAAGTACACTCACCCCAGAAAGCCATATATTTTTTGAAAGTACAAATCCCCCCGAATCTATAATGGGTAAACATTTCTTTTTGCTCCAAAGTACCAAGCTGTAAAGCTTTCCTAAGTTTGCAGATCAGCCCCCAGCCCAATAAATAGTGATGCTGCACTTACAGCCCCGGCATTCCGTACCCAGAGGGCCCCCCACCAAAAATGTGACTGTCTGGGCACCTCAGCCCCCGGCATTCCAGTACCCAGAGGCACAACACCCAGATGACTGTCGTGGACCTTACAGCCCCCTGGCATTCCAGTACCAGAGGCACAACCCCCCCCAGCCCAATAAATAGTGACTGTCTGTGGCACCTTACACCCCTGGCATTCCCAGTACCCAGAGGCACAAACAGCCCCCCCAGCCCAAAAAATAGTGACGTCTGTGCACCTTACAGCCCCCTGGCATTCCCAGTACCAGAGGCACAAACAGCCCCCCCCAGCCCAAAAATAGTGACTGTCTGTGGCACCTTCAGCCCCCTGGCATTCGCAGTACCCCAGAGGCAGCAAACAGCCCCCCCAGCCCTAAAAAATAGTGACTGTCTGTGGGCACCCTTACAGCCCCCTGGCATTCCCAGTACCCCAGAGGCACAAACAGCCCCCCCCAGCCCAATAAATAGTGGACTGGTCTGTGGCACGCTTACAGCCCCCCCTGGCATTCCCAGTACCACCCAGTAGGAACAAAACCCCCCCCCCAGCCCAATAAATAGTGACTGTCCTGTGGCACCTTACAGCCCCCCTAGCATTCCCCAGTACCCAGAGGCACAAACAGCCCCCCCAGCCCAATAAATAGTGACTGGTCTGTGGCACCTACAGGCCCCCTGGCATTCCCAGTACCCAGAGGCACAAACAGCCCCCCCCCAGCCCAAAAATAGTGGACTGTCTGTGGCACCTTACAGCCCCCTGGCCATTCCCCAGTACCCAGAGGCACAAACAGGCCCCCCCCCAGCCCAAAAATAGTTGACTGTCTACCGGCACCTTACAGCCCCCCTGGCATTACCCAGTACCCCAAGGAAAAAACAGCCCCCCCCGCCCAAAAAATAGTGACTGTCTGTGGCACCTTACAGCCCCCTGGCATTCCAGTACCCAGAGGCAAAACAGCCCCCCCCCCAGCCCAAAAAAATCAGTGACTGTCTGTGGCACCTTAACAGCCCCCCTGGCATTCCCAGTACCCCAGATGGCACAAACAGCCCCACCCCCAGCCCAAAAAATAGTTGACTGTCTGTGGCACCTTACAGCCCCCTGGCATTCCAGTACCCAGAGGCACAAACAGGCCCAGCCCCCCCAGCCCAATAAATAGTGACTGTCTGTGGCACCTTACAGCCCCCCTGGCATTCCAGTACCCAGAGGCACAAACAGCCCCCCCCAGCCCAATAAATAGTGACTGTCTGTGGCACCTTACAGCCCCCCTGGCATTCCCAGTACCCAGAGGCACAAACAGCCCCCCCAGCCCAATAAATAGTGACTGTCTGTGGCACCTTACAGCCCCCCTGGCATTCCCAGTACCCAGAGGCACAAACAGCCCCCCCCAGCCCAATAAATAGTGACTGTCTGTGGCACCTTACAGCCCCCCTGGCATTCCCAGTACCCAGAGGCACAAACAGCCCCCCCCCCAGCCCAAAAATAGTGACTGTCTGTGGCACCTTACAGCCCCCCTGGCATTCCCAGTACCCAGAGGCACAAACAGCCCCCCCCAGCCCAATAAATAGTGACTGTCTGTGGCACCTTACAGCCCCCTGGCATTCCCAGTACCCAGAGGCACAAACAGCCCCCCCCAGCCCAATAAATAGTGACTGTCTGTGGCACCTTACAGCCCCCCTGGCATTCCCAGTACCCAGAGGCACAAACAGCCCCCCCAGCCCAATAAATAGTGACTGTCTGTGGCACCTTACAGCCCCCCTGGCATTCCCAGTACCCAGAGGCACAAACAGCCCCCCCCAGCCCAATAAATAGTGACTGTCTGTGGCACCTTACAGCCCCCCTGGCATTCCCAGTACCCAGAGGCACAAACAGCCCCCCCCCAGCCCAATAAATAGTGACTGTCTGTGGCACCTTACAGCCCCCCTGGCATTCCAGTACCCAGAGGCACAAACAGCCCCCCCCCAGCCCAATAAATAGTGACTGTCTGTGGCACCTTACAGCCCCCCTGGCATTCCCAGTACCCAGAGGCACAAACAGCCCCCCCCAGCCCAATAAATAGTGACTGTCTGTGGCACCTTACAGCCCCCCTGGCATTCCCAGTACCCAGAGGCACAAACAGCCCCCCCCAGCCCAATAAATAGTGACTGTCTGTGGCACCTTACAGCCCCCCTGGCATTCCCAGTACCCAGAGGCACAAACAGCCCCCCCCAGCCCAATAAATAGTGACTGTCTGTGGCACCTTACAGCCCCCCTGGCATTCCCAGTACCCAGAGGCACAAACAGCCCCCCCAGCCCAATAAATAGTGACTGTCTGTGGCACCTTACAGCCCCCCTGGCATTCCCAGTACCCAGAGGCACAAACAGCCCCCCCAGCCCAATAAATAGTGACTGTCTGTGGCACCTTACAGCCCCCCTGGCATTCCCAGTACCCAGAGGCACAAACAGCCCCCCCCAGCCCAATAAATAGTGACTGTCTGTGGCACCTTACAGCCCCCCTGGCATTCCCAGTACCCAGAGGCACAAACAGCCCCCCCAGCCCAATAAATAGTGACTGTCTGTGGCACCTTACAGCCCCCCTGGCATTCCCAGTACCCAGAGGCACAAACAGCCCCCCCAGCCCAATAAATAGTGACTGTCTGTGGCACCTTACAGCCCCCCTGGCATTCCCAGTACCCAGAGGCACAAACAGCCCCCCCCAGCCCAATAAATAGTGACTGTCTGTGGCACCTTACAGCCCCCCTGGCATTCCCAGTACCCAGAGGCACAAACAGCCCCCCCAGCCCAATAAATAGTGACTGTCTGTGGCACCTTACAGCCCCCCTGGCATTCCCAGTACCCAGAGGCACAAACAGCCCCCCCAGCCCAATAAATAGTGACTGTCTGTGGCACCTTACAGCCCCCCTGGCATTCCCAGTACCCAGAGGCACAAACAGCCCCCCCAGCCCAATAAATAGTGACTGTCTGTGGCACCTTACAGCCCCCCTGGCATTCCCAGTACCCAGAGGCACAAACAGCCCCCCCCAGCCCAATAAATAGTGACTGTCTGTGGCACCTTACAGCCCCCCTGGCATTCCCAGTACCCAGAGGCACAAACAGCCCCCCCCAGCCCAATAAATAGTGACTGTCTGTGGCACCTTACAGCCCCCCTGGCATTCCCAGTACCCAGAGGCACAAACAGCCCCCCCCAGCCCAATAAATAGTGACTGTCTGTGGCACCTTACAGCCCCCCTGGCATTCCCAGTACCCAGAGGCACAAACAGCCCCCCCCAGCCCAATAAATAGTGACTGTCTGTGGCACCTTACAGCCCCCCTGGCATTCCCAGTACCCAGAGGCACAAACAGCCCCCCCCAGCCCAATAAATAGTGACTGTCTGTGGCACCTTACAGCCCCCCTGGCATTCCCAGTACCCAGAGGCACAAACAGCCCCCCCAGCCCAATAAATAGTGACTGTCTGTGGCACCTTACAGCCCCCCTGGCATTCCCAGTACCCAGAGGCACAAACAGCCCCCCCCAGCCCAATAAATAGTGACTGTCTGTGGCACCTTACAGCCCCCCTGGCATTCCCAGTACCCAGAGGCACAAACAGCCCCCCCCAGCCCAATAAATAGTGACTGTCTGTGGCACCTTACAGCCCCCTGGCATTCCCAGTACCCAGAGGCACAAACAGCCCCCCCAGCCCAATAAATAGTGACTGTCTGTGGCACCTTACAGCCCCCCTGGCATTCCCAGTACCCAGAGGCACAAACAGCCCCCCCAGCCCAATAAATAGTGACTGTCTGTGGCACCTTACAGCCCCCCTGGCATTCCCAGTACCCAGAGGCACAAACAGCCCCCCCCCAGCCCAATAAATAGTGACTGTCTGTGGCACCTTACAGCCCCCCTGGCATTCCCAGTACCCAGAGGCACAAACAGCCCCCCCAGCCCAATAAATAGTGACTGTCTGTGGCACCTTACAGCCCCCCTGGCATTCCCAGTACCCAGAGGCACAAACAGCCCCCCCCAGCCCAATAAATAGTGACTGTCTGTGGCACCTTACAGCCCCCCTGGCATTCCCAGTACCCAGAGGCACAAACAGCCCCCCCCCAGCCCAATAAATAGTGACTGTCTGTGGCACCTTACAGCCCCCCTGGCATTCCCAGTACCCAGAGGCACAAACAGCCCCCCCAGCCCAATAAATAGTGACTGTCTGTGGCACCTTACAGCCCCCCTGGCATTCCCAGTACCCAGAGGCACAAACAGCCCCCCCAGCCCAATAAATAGTGACTGTCTGTGGCACCTTACAGCCCCCCTGGCATTCCCAGTACCCAGAGGCACAAACAGCCCCCCCCAGCCCAATAAATAGTGACTGTCTGTGGCACCTTACAGCCCCCCTGGCATTCCCAGTACCCAGAGGCACAAACAGCCCCCCCCAGCCCAATAAATAGTGACTGTCTGTGGCACCTTACAGCCCCCCTGGCATTCCCAGTACCCAGAGGCACAAACAGCCCCCCCAGCCCAATAAATAGTGACTGTCTGTGGCACCTTACAGCCCCCCTGGCATTCCCAGTACCCAGAGGCACAAACAGCCCCCCCCAGCCCAATAAATAGTGACTGTCTGTGGCACCTTACAGCCCCCCTGGCATTCCCAGTACCCAGAGGCACAAACAGCCCCCCCCAGCCCAATAAATAGTGACTGTCTGTGGCACCTTACAGCCCCCCTGGCATTCCCAGTACCCAGAGGCACAAACAGCCCCCCCCAGCCCAATAAATAGTGACTGTCTGTGGCACCTTACAGCCCCCCTGGCATTCCCAGTACCCAGAGGCACAAACAGCCCCCCCAGCCCAATAAATAGTGACTGTCTGTGGCACCTTACAGCCCCCCTGGCATTCCCAGTACCCAGAGGCACAAACAGCCCCCCCAGCCCAATAAATAGTGACTGTCTGTGGCACCTTACAGCCCCCCTGGCATTCCCAGTACCCAGAGGCACAAACAGCCCCCCCAGCCCAATAAATAGTGACTGTCTGTGGCACCTTACAGCCCCCCTGGCATTCCCAGTACCCAGAGGCACAAACAGCCCCCCCCAGCCCAATAAATAGTGACTGTCTGTGGCACCTTACAGCCCCCCTGGCATTCCCAGTACCCAGAGGCACAAACAGCCCCCCCCAGCCCAATAAATAGTGACTGTCTGTGGCACCTTACAGCCCCCCTGGCATTCCCAGTACCCAGAGGCACAAACAGCCCCCCCCAGCCCAATAAATAGTGACTGTCTGTGGCACCTTACAGCCCCCCTGGCATTCCCAGTACCCAGAGGCACAAACAGCCCCCCCCAGCCCAATAAATAGTGACTGTCTGTGGCACCTTACAGCCCCCCTGGCATTCCCAGTACCCAGAGGCACAAACAGCCCCCCCCAGCCCAATAAATAGTGACTGTCTGTGGCACCTTACAGCCCCCCTGGCATTCCCAGTACCCAGAGGCACAAACAGCCCCCCCCAGCCCAATAAATAGTGACTGTCTGTGGCACCTTACAGCCCCCCTGGCATTCCCAGTACCCAGAGGCACAAACAGCCCCCCCAGCCCAATAAATAGTGACTGTCTGTGGCACCTTACAGCCCCCCTGGCATTCCCAGTACCCAGAGGCACAAACAGCCCCCCCCAGCCCAATAAATAGTGACTGTCTGTGGCACCTTACAGCCCCCCTGGCATTCCCAGTACCCAGAGGCACAAACAGCCCCCCCCAGCCCAATAAATAGTGACTGTCTGTGGCACCTTACAGCCCCCCTGGCATTCCCAGTACCCAGAGGCACAAACAGCCCCCCCAGCCCAATAAATAGTGACTGTCTGTGGCACCTTACAGCCCCCCTGGCATTCCCAGTACCCAGAGGCACAAACAGCCCCCCCCAGCCCAATAAATAGTGACTGTCTGTGGCACCTTACAGCCCCCCTGGCATTCCCAGTACCCAGAGGCACAAACAGCCCCCCCCAGCCCAATAAATAGTGACTGTCTGTGGCACCTTACAGCCCCCCTGGCATTCCCAGTACCCAGAGGCACAAACAGCCCCCCCAGCCCAATAAATAGTGACTGTCTGTGGCACCTTACAGCCCCCCTGGCATTCCCAGTACCCAGAGGCACAAACAGCCCCCCCCAGCCCAATAAATAGTGACTGTCTGTGGCACCTTACAGCCCCCCTGGCATTCCCAGTACCCAGAGGCACAAACAGCCCCCCCCAGCCCAATAAATAGTGACTGTCTGTGGCACCTTACAGCCCCCCTGGCATTCCCAGTACCCAGAGGCACAAACAGCCCCCCCCCAGCCCAATAAATAGTGACTGTCTGTGGCACCTTACAGCCCCCCTGGCATTCCCAGTACCCAGAGGCACAAACAGCCCCCCCAGCCCAATAAATAGTGACTGTCTGTGGCACCTTACAGCCCCCCTGGCATTCCCAGTACCCAGAGGCACAAACAGCCCCCCCAGCCCAATAAATAGTGACTGTCTGTGGCACCTTACCAGCCCCCCTGGCATTCCCAGTACCCAGAGGCACAAACAGCCCCCCAGCCCAATAAATAGTGACTGTCTGTGGCACCTTACAGCCCCCCTGGCATTCCCAGTACCCAAGGCACAAACAGCCCCCCCAGCCCAATAAATAGTGACTGTCTGTGGCACCTTACAGCCCCCTGGCATTCCCAGTACCCAGAGGCACAAACAGCCCCCCCCACGCCAATAAATAGTGACTGTCTGTGGCACTTAAGCCCCTGGCATTCAGTACCCAGAGGCACAAACAGCCCCCCAGCCCAATAAATAGTGACTGTCTTGGCACTTAGCATTCCCAGTACCCAGAGGCACAAACAGCCCCCCCCAGCCCAATAAATAGTGACTGTCTGTGGCACCTTACAGCCCCCCTGGCATTCCCAGTACCCAGAGGCACAAACAGCCCCCCCCAGCCCAATAAATAGTGACTGTCTGTGGCACCTTACAGCCCCCCTGGCATTCCCAGTACCCAGAGGCACAAACAGCCCCCCCCAGCCCAATAAATAGTGACTGTCTGTGGCACCTTACAGCCCCCCTGGCATTCCCAGTACCCAGAGGCACAAACAGCCCCCCCCAGCCCAATAAATAGTGACTGTCTGTGGCACCTTACAGCCCCCCTGGCATTCCCAGTACCCAGAGGCACAAACAGCCCCCCCCAGCCCAATAAATAGTGACTGTCTGTGGCACCTTACAGCCCCCTGGCATTCCCAGTACCCAGAGGCACAAACAGCCCCCCCAGCCCAATAAATAGTGACTGTCTGTGGCACCTTACAGCCCCCCTGGCATTCCCAGTACCCAGAGGCACAAACAGCCCCCCCAGCCCAATAAATAGTGACTGTCTGTGGCACCTTACAGCCCCCCTGGCATTCCCAGTACCCAGAGGCACAAACAGCCCCCCCAGCCCAATAAATAGTGACTGTCTGTGGCACCTTACAGCCCCCCTGGCATTCCCAGTACCCAGAGGCACAAACAGCCCCCCCAGCCCAATAAATAGTGACTGTCTGTGGCACCTTACAGCCCCCCTGGCATTCCCAGTACCCAGAGGCACAAACAGCCCCCCCAGCCCAATAAATAGTGACTGTCTGTGGCACCTTACAGCCCCCCTGGCATTCCCAGTACCCAGAGGCACAAACAGCCCCCCCCAGCCCAATAAATAGTGACTGTCTGTGGCACCTTACAGCCCCCCTGGCATTCCCAGTACCCAGAGGCACAAACAGCCCCCCCCAGCCCAATAAATAGTGACTGTCTGTGGCACCTTACAGCCCCCCTGGCATTCCCAGTACCCAGAGGCACAAACAGCCCCCCCAGCCCAATAAATAGTGACTGTCTGTGGCACCTTACAGCCCCCCTGGCATTCCCAGTACCCAGAGGCACAAACAGCCCCCCCAGCCCAATAAATAGTGACTGTCTGTGGCACCTTACAGCCCCCCTGGCATTCCCAGTACCCAGAGGCACAAACAGCCCCCCCCAGCCCAATAAATAGTGACTGTCTGTGGCACCTTACAGCCCCCCTGGCATTCCCAGTACCCAGAGGCACAAACAGCCCCCCCCAGCCCAATAAATAGTGACTGTCTGTGGCACCTTACAGCCCCCCTGGCATTCCCAGTACCCAGAGGCACAAACAGCCCCCCCAGCCCAATAAATAGTGACTGTCTGTGGCACCTTACAGCCCCCCTGGCATTCCCAGTACCCAGAGGCACAAACAGCCCCCCCAGCCCAATAAATAGTGACTGTCTGTGGCACCTTACAGCCCCCCTGGCATTCCCAGTACCCAGAGGCACAAACAGCCCCCCCAGCCCAATAAATAGTGACTGTCTGTGGCACCTTACAGCCCCCCTGGCATTCCCAGTACCCAGAGGCACAAACAGCCCCCCCAGCCCAATAAATAGTGACTGTCTGTGGCACCTTACAGCCCCCCTGGCATTCCCAGTACCCAGAGGCACAAACAGCCCCCCCAGCCCAATAAATAGTGACTGTCTGTGGCACCTTACAGCCCCCCTGGCATTCCCAGTACCCAGAGGCACAAACAGCCCCCCCCAGCCCAATAAATAGTGACTGTCTGTGGCACCTTACAGCCCCCCTGGCATTCCCAGTACCCAGAGGCACAAACAGCCCCCCCCAGCCCAATAAATAGTGACTGTCTGTGGCACCTTACAGCCCCCCTGGCATTCCCAGTACCCAGAGGCACAAACAGCCCCCCCAGCCCAATAAATAGTGACTGTCTGTGGCACCTTACAGCCCCCCTGGCATTCCCAGTACCCAGAGGCACAAACAGCCCCCCCAGCCCAATAAATAGTGACTGTCTGTGGCACCTTACAGCCCCCCTGGCATTCCCAGTACCCAGAGGCACAAACAGCCCCCCCCAGCCCAATAAATAGTGACTGTCTGTGGCACCTTACAGCCCCCCTGGCATTCCCAGTACCCAGAGGCACAAACAGCCCCCCCCAGCCCAATAAATAGTGACTGTCTGTGGCACCTTACAGCCCCCCTGGCATTCCCAGTACCCAGAGGCACAAACAGCCCCCCCAGCCCAATAAATAGTGACTGTCTGTGGCACCTTACAGCCCCCCTGGCATTCCCAGTACCCAGAGGCACAAACAGCCCCCCCCAGCCCAATAAATAGTGACTGTCTGTGGCACCTTACAGCCCCCCTGGCATTCCCAGTACCCAGAGGCACAAACAGCCCCCCCAGCCCAATAAATAGTGACTGTCTGTGGCACCTTACAGCCCCCCTGGCATTCCCAGTACCCAGAGGCACAAACAGCCCCCCCAGCCCAATAAATAGTGACTGTCTGTGGCACCTTACAGCCCCCCTGGCATTCCCAGTACCCAGAGGCACAAACAGCCCCCCCAGCCCAATAAATAGTGACTGTCTGTGGCACCTTACAGCCCCCCTGGCATTCCCAGTACCCAGAGGCACAAACAGCCCCCCCCAGCCCAATAAATAGTGACTGTCTGTGGCACCTTACAGCCCCCCTGGCATTCCCAGTACCCAGAGGCACAAACAGCCCCCCCAGCCCAATAAATAGTGACTGTCTGTGGCACCTTACAGCCCCCCTGGCATTCCCAGTACCCAGAGGCACAAACAGCCCCCCCCAGCCCAATAAATAGTGACTGTCTGTGGCACCTTACAGCCCCCTGGCATTCCCAGTACCCAGAGGCACAAACAGCCCCCCCAGCCCAATAAATAGTGACTGTCTGTGGCACCTTACAGCCCCCCTGGCATTCCCAGTACCCAGAGGCACAAACAGCCCCCCCCAGCCCAATAAATAGTGACTGTCTGTGGCACCTTACAGCCCCCCTGGCATTCCCAGTACCCAGAGGCACAAACAGCCCCCCCAGCCCAATAAATAGTGACTGTCTGTGGCACCTTACAGCCCCCCTGGCATTCCCAGTACCCAGAGGCACAAACAGCCCCCCCAGCCCAATAAATAGTGACTGTCTGTGGCACCTTACAGCCCCCCTGGCATTCCCAGTACCCAGAGGCACAAACAGCCCCCCCAGCCCAATAAATAGTGACTGTCTGTGGCACCTTACAGCCCCCCTGGCATTCCCAGTACCCAGAGGCACAAACAGCCCCCCCCAGCCCAATAAATAGTGACTGTCTGTGGCACCTTACAGCCCCCCTGGCATTCCCAGTACCCAGAGGCACAAACAGCCCCCCCAGCCCAATAAATAGTGACTGTCTGTGGCACCTTACAGCCCCCCTGGCATTCCCAGTACCCAGAGGCACAAACAGCCCCCCCAGCCCAATAAATAGTGACTGTCTGTGGCACCTTACAGCCCCCCTGGCATTCCCAGTACCCAGAGGCACAAACAGCCCCCCCAGCCCAATAAATAGTGACTGTCTGTGGCACCTTACAGCCCCCCTGGCATTCCCAGTACCCAGAGGCACAAACAGCCCCCCCCAGCCCAATAAATAGTGACTGTCTGTGGCACCTTACAGCCCCCCTGGCATTCCCAGTACCCAGAGGCACAAACAGCCCCCCCAGCCCAATAAATAGTGACTGTCTGTGGCACCTTACAGCCCCCCTGGCATTCCCAGTACCCAGAGGCACAAACAGCCCCCCCAGCCCAATAAATAGTGACTGTCTGTGGCACCTTACAGCCCCCCTGGCATTCCCAGTACCCAGAGGCACAAACAGCCCCCCCCAGCCCAATAAATAGTGACTGTCTGTGGCACCTTACAGCCCCCCTGGCATTCCCAGTACCCAGAGGCACAAACAGCCCCCCCCAGCCCAATAAATAGTGACTGTCTGTGGCACCTTACAGCCCCCCTGGCATTCCCAGTACCCAGAGGCACAAACAGCCCCCCCAGCCCAATAAATAGTGACTGTCTGTGGCACCTTACAGCCCCCCTGGCATTCCCAGTACCCAGAGGCACAAACAGCCCCCCCAGCCCAATAAATAGTGACTGTCTGTGGCACCTTACAGCCCCCCTGGCATTCCCAGTACCCAGAGGAACAAACAGCCCCCCCCAGCCCAATAAATAGTGACTGTCTGTGGCACCTTACAGCCCCCCTGGCATTCCCAGTACCCAGAGGCACAAACAGCCCCCCCAGCCCAATAAATAGTGACTGTCTGTGGCACCTTACAGCCCCCCTGGCATTCCCAGTACCCAGAGGCACAAACAGCCCCCCCCAGCCCAATAAATAGTGACTGTCTGTGGCACCTTACAGCCCCCCTGGCATTCCCAGTACCCAGAGGCACAAACAGCCCCCCCCAGCCCAATAAATAGTGACTGTCTGTGGCACCTTACAGCCCCCCTGGCATTCCCAGTACCCAGAGGCACAAACAGCCCCCCCAGCCCAATAAATAGTGACTGTCTGTGGCACCTTACAGCCCCCCTGGCATTCCCAGTACCCAGAGGAACAAACAGCCCCCCCAGCCCAATAAATAGTGACTGTCTGTGGCACCTTACAGCCCCCCTGGCATTCCCAGTACCCAGAGGCACAAACAGCCCCCCCCAGCCCAATAAATAGTGACTGTCTGTGGCACCTTACAGCCCCCCTGGCATTCCCAGTACCCAGAGGCACAAACAGCCCCCCCAGCCAATAAATAGTGACTGTCTGTGGCACCTTACAGCCCCCCTGGCATTCCCAGTACCCAGAGGCACAAACAGCCCCCCCAGCCCAATAAATAGTGACTGTCTGTGGCACCTTACAGCCCCCCTGGCATTCCCAGTACCCAGAGGCACAAACAGCCCCCCCCAGCCCAATAAATAGTGACTGTCTGTGGCACCTTACAGCCCCCCTGGCATTCCCAGTACCCAGAGGCACAAACAGCCCCCCCCAGCCCAATAAATAGTGACTGTCTGTGGCACCTTACAGCCCCCCTGGCATTCCCAGTACCCAGAGGCACAAACAGCCCCCCCCAGCCCAATAAATAGTGACTGTCTGTGGCACCTTACAGCCCCCCTGGCATTCCCAGTACCCAGAGGCACAAACAGCCCCCCCCAGCCCAATAAATAGTGACTGTCTGTGGCACCTTACAGCCCCCCTGGCATTCCCAGTACCCAGAGGCACAAACAGCCCCCCCCAGCCCAATAAATAGTGACTGTCTGTGGCACCTTACAGCCCCCCTGGCATTCCCAGTACCCAGAGGCACAAACAGCCCCCCCCAGCCCAATAAATAGTGACTGTCTGTGGCACCTTACAGCCCCCCTGGCATTCCCAGTACCCAGAGGCACAAACAGCCCCCCCAGCCCAATAAATAGTGACTGTCTGTGGCACCTTACAGCCCCCCTGGCATTCCCAGTACCCAGAGGCACAAACAGCCCCCCCCAGCCCAATAAATAGTGACTGTCTGTGGCACCTTACAGCCCCCCTGGCATTCCCAGTACCCAGAGGCACAAACAGCCCCCCCCAGCCCAATAAATAGTGACTGTCTGTGGCACCTTACAGCCCCCCTGGCATTCCCAGTACCCAGAGGCACAAACAGCCCCCCCCAGCCCAATAAATAGTGACTGTCTGTGGCACCTTACAGCCCCCCTGGCATTCCCAGTACCCAGAGGCACAAACAGCCCCCCCAGCCCAATAAATAGTGACTGTCTGTGGCACCTTACAGCCCCCCTGGCATTCCCAGTACCCAGAGGAACAAACAGCCCCCCCAGCCCAATAAATAGTGACTGTCTGTGGCACCTTACAGCCCCCCTGGCATTCCCAGTACCCAGAGGCACAAACAGCCCCCCCCAGCCCAATAAATAGTGACTGTCTGTGGCACCTTACAGCCCCCCTGGCATTCCCAGTACCCAGAGGCACAAACAGCCCCCCCCAGCCCAATAAATAGTGACTGTCTGTGGCACCTTACAGCCCCCCTGGCATTCCCAGTACCCAGAGGCACAAACAGCCCCCCCAGCCCAATAAATAGTGACTGTCTGTGGCACCTTACAGCCCCCTGGCATTCCCAGTACCCAGAGGCACAAACAGCCCCCCCAGCCCAATAAATAGTGACTGTCTGTGGCACCTTACAGCCCCCCTGGCATTCCCAGTACCCAGAGGCACAAACAGCCCCCCCAGCCCAATAAATAGTGACTGTCTGTGGCACCTTACAGCCCCCCTGGCATTCCCAGTACCCAGAGGCACAAACAGCCCCCCCAGCCCAATAAATAGTGACTGTCTGTGGCACCTTACAGCCCCCCTGGCATTCCCAGTACCCAGAGGCACAAACAGCCCCCCCAGCCCAATAAATAGTGACTGTCTGTGGCACCTTACAGCCCCCCTGGCATTCCCAGTACCCAGAGGCACAAACAGCCCCCCCCAGCCCAATAAATAGTGACTGTCTGTGGCACCTTACAGCCCCCCTGGCATTCCCAGTACCCAGAGGCACAAACAGCCCCCCCAGCCCAATAAATAGTGACTGTCTGTGGCACCTTACAGCCCCCCTGGCATTCCCAGTACCCAGAGGCACAAACAGCCCCCCCCAGCCCAATAAATAGTGACTGTCTGTGGCACCTTACAGCCCCCCTGGCATTCCCAGTACCCAGAGGCACAAACAGCCCCCCCCAGCCCAATAAATAGTGACTGTCTGTGGCACCTTACAGCCCCCCTGGCATTCCCAGTACCCAGAGGCACAAACAGCCCCCCCAGCCCAATAAATAGTGACTGTCTGTGGCACCTTACAGCCCCCCTGGCATTCCCAGTACCCAGAGGAACAAACAGCCCCCCCCAGCCCAATAAATAGTGACTGTCTGTGGCACCTTACAGCCCCCCTGGCATTCCCAGTACCCAGAGGCACAAACAGCCCCCCCCAGCCCAATAAATAGTGACTGTCTGTGGCACCTTACAGCCCCCCTGGCATTCCCAGTACCCAGAGGCACAAACAGCCCCCCCAGCCCAATAAATAGTGACTGTCTGTGGCACCTTACAGCCCCCCTGGCATTCCCAGTACCCAGAGGCACAAACAGCCCCCCCCAGCCCAATAAATAGTGACTGTCTGTGGCACCTTACAGCCCCCCTGGCATTCCCAGTACCCAGAGGCACAAACAGCCCCCCCCAGCCCAATAAATAGTGACTGTCTGTGGCACCTTACAGCCCCCCTGGCATTCCCAGTACCCAGAGGCACAAACAGCCCCCCCCAGCCCAATAAATAGTGACTGTCTGTGGCACCTTACAGCCCCCCTGGCATTCCCAGTACCCAGAGGCACAAACAGCCCCCCCCAGCCCAATAAATAGTGACTGTCTGTGGCACCTTACAGCCCCCCTGGCATTCCCAGTACCCAGAGGCACAAACAGCCCCCCCAGCCCAATAAATAGTGACTGTCTGTGGCACCTTACAGCCCCCCTGGCATTCCCAGTACCCAGAGGCACAAACAGCCCCCCCAGCCCAATAAATAGTGACTGTCTGTGGCACCTTACAGCCCCCCTGGCATTCCCAGTACCCAGAGGCACAAACAGCCCCCCCCAGCCCAATAAATAGTGACTGTCTGTGGCACCTTACAGCCCCCCTGGCATTCCCAGTACCCAGAGGCACAAACAGCCCCCCCCAGCCCAATAAATAGTGACTGTCTGTGGCACCTTACAGCCCCCCTGGCATTCCCAGTACCCAGAGGCACAAACAGCCCCCCCAGCCCAATAAATAGTGACTGTCTGTGGCACCTTACAGCCCCCCTGGCATTCCCAGTACCCAGAGGCACAAACAGCCCCCCCCAGCCCAATAAATAGTGACTGTCTGTGGCACCTTACAGCCCCCCTGGCATTCCCAGTACCCAGAGGAACAAACAGCCCCCCCAGCCCAATAAATAGTGACTGTCTGTGGCACCTTACAGCCCCCCTGGCATTCCCAGTACCCAGAGGCACAAACAGCCCCCCCAGCCCAATAAATAGTGACTGTCTGTGGCACCTTACAGCCCCCCTGGCATTCCCAGTACCCAGAGGCACAAACAGCCCCCCCAGCCCAATAAATAGTGACTGTCTGTGGCACCTTACAGCCCCCCTGGCATTCCCAGTACCCAGAGGCACAAACAGCCCCCCCCAGCCCAATAAATAGTGACTGTCTGTGGCACCTTACAGCCCCCCTGGCATTCCCAGTACCCAGAGGCACAAACAGCCCCCCCAGCCCAATAAATAGTGACTGTCTGTGGCACCTTACAGCCCCCCTGGCATTCCCAGTACCCAGAGGCACAAACAGCCCCCCCCAGCCCAATAAATAGTGACTGTCTGTGGCACCTTACAGCCCCCCTGGCATTCCCAGTACCCAGAGGCACAAACAGCCCCCCCAGCCCAATAAATAGTGACTGTCTGTGGCACCTTACAGCCCCCCTGGCATTCCCAGTACCCAGAGGCACAAACAGCCCCCCCAGCCCAATAAATAGTGACTGTCTGTGGCACCTTACAGCCCCCCTGGCATTCCCAGTACCCAGAGGCACAAACAGCCCCCCCAGCCCAATAAATAGTGACTGTCTGTGGCACCTTACAGCCCCCCTGGCATTCCCAGTACCCAGAGGCACAAACAGCCCCCCCAGCCCAATAAATAGTGACTGTCTGTGGCACCTTACAGCCCCCCTGGCATTCCCAGTACCCAGAGGCACAAACAGCCCCCCCAGCCCAATAAATAGTGACTGTCTGTGGCACCTTACAGCCCCCCTGGCATTCCCAGTACCCAGAGGCACAAACAGCCCCCCCCAGCCCAATAAATAGTGACTGTCTGTGGCACCTTACAGCCCCCCTGGCATTCCCAGTACCCAGAGGCACAAACAGCCCCCCCCAGCCCAATAAATAGTGACTGTCTGTGGCACCTTACAGCCCCCCTGGCATTCCCAGTACCCAGAGGCACAAACAGCCCCCCCAGCCCAATAAATAGTGACTGTCTGTGGCACCTTACAGCCCCCCTGGCATTCCCAGTACCCAGAGGCACAAACAGCCCCCCCCAGCCCAATAAATAGTGACTGTCTGTGGCACCTTACAGCCCCCCTGGCATTCCCAGTACCCAGAGGCACAAACAGCCCCCCCCAGCCCAATAAATAGTGACTGTCTGTGGCACCTTACAGCCCCCCTGGCATTCCCAGTACCCAGAGGCACAAACAGCCCCCCCCAGCCCAATAAATAGTGACTGTCTGTGGCACCTTACAGCCCCCCTGGCATTCCCAGTACCCAGAGGCACAAACAGCCCCCCCCAGCCCAATAAATAGTGACTGTCTGTGGCACCTTACAGCCCCCCTGGCATTCCCAGTACCCAGAGGCACAAACAGCCCCCCCCAGCCCAATAAATAGTGACTGTCTGTGGCACCTTACAGCCCCCCTGGCATTCCCAGTACCCAGAGGCACAAACAGCCCCCCCCAGCCCAATAAATAGTGACTGTCTGTGGCACCTTACAGCCCCCCTGGCATTCCCAGTACCCAGAGGCACAAACAGCCCCCCCCAGCCCAATAAATAGTGACTGTCTGTGGCACCTTACAGCCCCCCTGGCATTCCCAGTACCCAGAGGCACAAACAGCCCCCCCCAGCCCAATAAATAGTGACTGTCTGTGGCACCTTACAGCCCCCCTGGCATTCCCAGTACCCAGAGGCACAAACAGCCCCCCCCAGCCCAATAAATAGTGACTGTCTGTGGCACCTTACAGCCCCCCTGGCATTCCCAGTACCCAGAGGCACAAACAGCCCCCCCCAGCCCAATAAATAGTGACTGTCTGTGGCACCTTACAGCCCCCCTGGCATTCCCAGTACCCAGAGGCACAAACAGCCCCCCCCAGCCCAATAAATAGTGACTGTCTGTGGCACCTTACAGCCCCCCTGGCATTCCCAGTACCCAGAGGCACAAACAGCCCCCCCCAGCCCAATAAATAGTGACTGTCTGTGGCACCTTACAGCCCCCCTGGCATTCCCAGTACCCAGAGGCACAAACAGCCCCCCCAGCCCAATAAATAGTGACTGTCTGTGGCACCTTACAGCCCCCCTGGCATTCCCAGTACCCAGAGGCACAAACAGCCCCCCCCAGCCCAATAAATAGTGACTGTCTGTGGCACCTTACAGCCCCCCTGGCATTCCCAGTACCCAGAGGCACAAACAGCCCCCCCAGCCCAATAAATAGTGACTGTCTGTGGCACCTTACAGCCCCCCTGGCATTCCCAGTACCCAGAGGCACAAACAGCCCCCCCCAGCCCAATAAATAGTGACTGTCTGTGGCACCTTACAGCCCCCCTGGCATTCCCAGTACCCAGAGGCACAAACAGCCCCCCCCAGCCCAATAAATAGTGACTGTCTGTGGCACCTTACAGCCCCCCTGGCATTCCCAGTACCCAGAGGCACAAACAGCCCCCCCAGCCCAATAAATAGTGACTGTCTGTGGCACCTTACAGCCCCCCTGGCATTCCCAGTACCCAGAGGCACAAACAGCCCCCCCAGCCCAATAAATAGTGACTGTCTGTGGCACCTTACAGCCCCCCTGGCATTCCCAGTACCCAGAGGCACAAACAGCCCCCCCCAGCCCAATAAATAGTGACTGTCTGTGGCACCTTACAGCCCCCCTGGCATTCCCAGTACCCAGAGGCACAAACAGCCCCCCCCAGCCCAATAAATAGTGACTGTCTGTGGCACCTTACAGCCCCCCTGGCATTCCCAGTACCCAGAGGCACAAACAGCCCCCCCAGCCCAATAAATAGTGACTGTCTGTGGCACCTTACAGCCCCCCTGGCATTCCCAGTACCCAGAGGCACAAACAGCCCCCCCAGCCCAATAAATAGTGACTGTCTGTGGCACCTTACAGCCCCCCTGGCATTCCCAGTACCCAGAGGCACAAACAGCCCCCCCCAGCCCAATAAATAGTGACTGTCTGTGGCACCTTACAGCCCCCCTGGCATTCCCAGTACCCAGAGGCACAAACAGCCCCCCCCAGCCCAATAAATAGTGACTGTCTGTGGCACCTTACAGCCCCCCTGGCATTCCCAGTACCCAGAGGCACAAACAGCCCCCCCCAGCCCAATAAATAGTGACTGTCTGTGGCACCTTACAGCCCCCCTGGCATTCCCAGTACCCAGAGGCACAAACAGCCCCCCCAGCCCAATAAATAGTGACTGTCTGTGGCACCTTACAGCCCCCCTGGCATTCCCAGTACCCAGAGGCACAAACAGCCCCCCCCAGCCCAATAAATAGTGACTGTCTGTGGCACCTTACAGCCCCCCTGGCATTCCCAGTACCCAGAGGCACAAACAGCCCCCCCAGCCCAATAAATAGTGACTGTCTGTGGCACCTTACAGCCCCCCTGGCATTCCCAGTACCCAGAGGCACAAACAGCCCCCCCCAGCCCAATAAATAGTGACTGTCTGTGGCACCTTACAGCCCCCCTGGCATTCCCAGTACCCAGAGGCACAAACAGCCCCCCCAGCCCAATAAATAGTGACTGTCTGTGGCACCTTACAGCCCCCCTGGCATTCCCAGTACCCAGAGGCACAAACAGCCCCCCCCAGCCCAATAAATAGTGACTGTCTGTGGCACCTTACAGCCCCCCTGGCATTCCCAGTACCCAGAGGCACAAACAGCCCCCCCCAGCCCAATAAATAGTGACTGTCTGTGGCACCTTACAGCCCCCCTGGCATTCCCAGTACCCAGAGGAACAAACAGCCCCCCCCAGCCCAATAAATAGTGACTGTCTGTGGCACCTTACAGCCCCCCTGGCATTCCCAGTACCCAGAGGCACAAACAGCCCCCCCCAGCCCAATAAATAGTGACTGTCTGTGGCACCTTACAGCCCCCCTGGCATTCCCAGTACCCAGAGGCACAAACAGCCCCCCCAGCCCAATAAATAGTGACTGTCTGTGGCACCTTACAGCCCCCCTGGCATTCCCAGTACCCAGAGGCACAAACAGCCCCCCCAGCCCAATAAATAGTGACTGTCTGTGGCACCTTACAGCCCCCCTGGCATTCCCAGTACCCAGAGGCACAAACAGCCCCCCCCAGCCCAATAAATAGTGACTGTCTGTGGCACCTTACAGCCCCCCTGGCATTCCCAGTACCCAGAGGCACAAACAGCCCCCCCCAGCCCAATAAATAGTGACTGTCTGTGGCACCTTACAGCCCCCCTGGCATTCCCAGTACCCAGAGGCACAAACAGCCCCCCCCAGCCCAATAAATAGTGACTGTCTGTGGCACCTTACAGCCCCCCTGGCATTCCCAGTACCCAGAGGCACAAACAGCCCCCCCAGCCCAATAAATAGTGACTGTCTGTGGCACCTTACAGCCCCCCTGGCATTCCCAGTACCCAGAGGCACAAACAGCCCCCCCCAGCCCAATAAATAGTGACTGTCTGTGGCACCTTACAGCCCCCCTGGCATTCCCAGTACCCAGAGGCACAAACAGCCCCCCCCAGCCCAATAAATAGTGACTGTCTGTGGCACCTTACAGCCCCCCTGGCATTCCCAGTACCCAGAGGCACAAACAGCCCCCCCAGCCCAATAAATAGTGACTGTCTGTGGCACCTTACAGCCCCCCTGGCATTCCCAGTACCCAGAGGCACAAACAGCCCCCCCCAGCCCAATAAATAGTGACTGTCTGTGGCACCTTACAGCCCCCCTGGCATTCCCAGTACCCAGAGGCACAAACAGCCCCCCCCAGCCCAATAAATAGTGACTGTCTGTGGCACCTTACAGCCCCCCTGGCATTCCCAGTACCCAGAGGCACAAACAGCCCCCCCCAGCCCAATAAATAGTGACTGTCTGTGGCACCTTACAGCCCCCCTGGCATTCCCAGTACCCAGAGGCACAAACAGCCCCCCCCAGCCCAATAAATAGTGACTGTCTGTGGCACCTTACAGCCCCCCTGGCATTCCCAGTACCCAGAGGCACAAACAGCCCCCCCCAGCCCAATAAATAGTGACTGTCTGTGGCACCTTACAGCCCCCCTGGCATTCCCAGTACCCAGAGGCACAAACAGCCCCCCCCAGCCCAATAAATAGTGACTGTCTGTGGCACCTTACAGCCCCCCTGGCATTCCCAGTACCCAGAGGCACAAACAGCCCCCCCCAGCCCAATAAATAGTGACTGTCTGTGGCACCTTACAGCCCCCCTGGCATTCCCAGTACCCAGAGGCACAAACAGCCCCCCCAGCCCAATAAATAGTGACTGTCTGTGGCACCTTACAGCCCCCCTGGCATTCCCAGTACCCAGAGGAACAAACAGCCCCCCCCAGCCCAATAAATAGTGACTGTCTGTGGCACCTTACAGCCCCCCTGGCATTCCCAGTACCCAGAGGCACAAACAGCCCCCCCAGCCCAATAAATAGTGACTGTCTGTGGCACCTTACAGCCCCCCTGGCATTCCCAGTACCCAGAGGCACAAACAGCCCCCCCCAGCCCAATAAATAGTGACTGTCTGTGGCACCTTACAGCCCCCCTGGCATTCCCAGTACCCAGAGGCACAAACAGCCCCCCCAGCCCAATAAATAGTGACTGTCTGTGGCACCTTACAGCCCCCCTGGCATTCCCAGTACCCAGAGGAACAAACAGCCCCCCCAGCCCAATAAATAGTGACTGTCTGTGGCACCTTACAGCCCCCCTGGCATTCCCAGTACCCAGAGGAACAAACAGCCCCCCCAGCCCAATAAATAGTGACTGTCTGTGGCACCTTACAGCCCCCCTGGCATTCCCAGTACCCAGAGGCACAAACAGCCCCCCCAGCCCAATAAATAGTGACTGTCTGTGGCACCTTACAGCCCCCCTGGCATTCCCAGTACCCAGAGGCACAAACAGCCCCCCCCAGCCCAATAAATAGTGACTGTCTGTGGCACCTTACAGCCCCCCTGGCATTCCCAGTACCCAGAGGCACAAACAGCCCCCCCAGCCCAATAAATAGTGACTGTCTGTGGCACCTTACAGCCCCCCTGGCATTCCCAGTACCCAGAGGAACAAACAGCCCCCCCCAGCCCAATAAATAGTGACTGTCTGTGGCACCTTACAGCCCCCCTGGCATTCCCAGTACCCAGAGGCACAAACAGCCCCCCCAGCCCAATAAATAGTGACTGTCTGTGGCACCTTACAGCCCCCCTGGCATTCCCAGTACCCAGAGGCACAAACAGCCCCCCCCAGCCCAATAAATAGTGACTGTCTGTGGCACCTTACAGCCCCCCTGGCATTCCCAGTACCCAGAGGCACAAACAGCCCCCCCCAGCCCAATAAATAGTGACTGTCTGTGGCACCTTACAGCCCCCCTGGCATTCCCAGTACCCAGAGGCACAAACAGCCCCCCCCAGCCCAATAAATAGTGACTGTCTGTGGCACCTTACAGCCCCCCTGGCATTCCCAGTACCCAGAGGCACAAACAGCCCCCCCCAGCCCAATAAATAGTGACTGTCTGTGGCACCTTACAGCCCCCCTGGCATTCCCAGTACCCAGAGGAACAAACAGCCCCCCCAGCCCAATAAATAGTGACTGTCTGTGGCACCTTACAGCCCCCCTGGCATTCCCAGTACCCAGAGGCACAAACAGCCCCCCCCAGCCCAATAAATAGTGACTGTCTGTGGCACCTTACAGCCCCCCTGGCATTCCCAGTACCCAGAGGCACAAACAGCCCCCCCCAGCCCAATAAATAGTGACTGTCTGTGGCACCTTACAGCCCCCCTGGCATTCCCAGTACCCAGAGGCACAAACAGCCCCCCCAGCCCAATAAATAGTGACTGTCTGTGGCACCTTACAGCCCCCCTGGCATTCCCAGTACCCAGAGGCACAAACAGCCCCCCCAGCCCAATAAATAGTGACTGTCTGTGGCACCTTACAGCCCCCCTGGCATTCCCAGTACCCAGAGGCACAAACAGCCCCCCCAGCCCAATAAATAGTGACTGTCTGTGGCACCTTACAGCCCCCCTGGCATTCCCAGTACCCAGAGGCACAAACAGCCCCCCCCAGCCCAATAAATAGTGACTGTCTGTGGCACCTTACAGCCCCCCTGGCATTCCCAGTACCCAGAGGCACAAACAGCCCCCCCAGCCCAATAAATAGTGACTGTCTGTGGCACCTTACAGCCCCCCTGGCATTCCCAGTACCCAGAGGCACAAACAGCCCCCCCCAGCCCAATAAATAGTGACTGTCTGTGGCACCTTACAGCCCCCCTGGCATTCCCAGTACCCAGAGGCACAAACAGCCCCCCCCAGCCCAATAAATAGTGACTGTCTGTGGCACCTTACAGCCCCCCTGGCATTCCCAGTACCCAGAGGCACAAACAGCCCCCCCCAGCCCAATAAATAGTGACTGTCTGTGGCACCTTACAGCCCCCCTGGCATTCCCAGTACCCAGAGGCACAAACAGCCCCCCCCAGCCCAATAAATAGTGACTGTCTGTGGCACCTTACAGCCCCCCTGGCATTCCCAGTACCCAGAGGCACAAACAGCCCCCCCCAGCCCAATAAATAGTGACTGTCTGTGGCACCTTACAGCCCCCCTGGCATTCCCAGTACCCAGAGGCACAAACAGCCCCCCCCAGCCCAATAAATAGTGACTGTCTGTGGCACCTTACAGCCCCCCTGGCATTCCCAGTACCCAGAGGCACAAACAGCCCCCCCAGCCCAATAAATAGTGACTGTCTGTGGCACCTTACAGCCCCCCTGGCATTCCCAGTACCCAGAGGCACAAACAGCCCCCCCAGCCCAATAAATAGTGACTGTCTGTGGCACCTTACAGCCCCCCTGGCATTCCCAGTACCCAGAGGAACAAACAGCCCCCCCAGCCCAATAAATAGTGACTGTCTGTGGCACCTTACAGCCCCCCTGGCATTCCCAGTACCCAGAGGCACAAACAGCCCCCCCCAGCCCAATAAATAGTGACTGTCTGTGGCACCTTACAGCCCCCCTGGCATTCCCAGTACCCAGAGGCACAAACAGCCCCCCCAGCCCAATAAATAGTGACTGTCTGTGGCACCTTACAGCCCCCCTGGCATTCCCAGTACCCAGAGGCACAAACAGCCCCCCCCAGCCCAATAAATAGTGACTGTCTGTGGCACCTTACAGCCCCCCTGGCATTCCCAGTACCCAGAGGCACAAACAGCCCCCCCAGCCCAATAAATAGTGACTGTCTGTGGCACCTTACAGCCCCCCTGGCATTCCCAGTACCCAGAGGCACAAACAGCCCCCCCCAGCCCAATAAATAGTGACTGTCTGTGGCACCTTACAGCCCCCCTGGCATTCCCAGTACCCAGAGGCACAAACAGCCCCCCCCAGCCCAATAAATAGTGACTGTCTGTGGCACCTTACAGCCCCCCTGGCATTCCCAGTACCCAGAGGCACAAACAGCCCCCCCAGCCCAATAAATAGTGACTGTCTGTGGCACCTTACAGCCCCCCTGGCATTCCCAGTACCCAGAGGCACAAACAGCCCCCCCCAGCCCAATAAATAGTGACTGTCTGTGGCACCTTACAGCCCCCCTGGCATTCCCAGTACCCAGAGGCACAAACAGCCCCCCCCAGCCCAATAAATAGTGACTGTCTGTGGCACCTTACAGCCCCCCTGGCATTCCCAGTACCCAGAGGCACAAACAGCCCCCCCAGCCCAATAAATAGTGACTGTCTGTGGCACCTTACAGCCCCCCTGGCATTCCCAGTACCCAGAGGCACAAACAGCCCCCCCCAGCCCAATAAATAGTGACTGTCTGTGGCACCTTACAGCCCCCCTGGCATTCCCAGTACCCAGAGGCACAAACAGCCCCCCCCAGCCCAATAAATAGTGACTGTCTGTGGCACCTTACAGCCCCCCTGGCATTCCCAGTACCCAGAGGAACAAACAGCCCCCCCCAGCCCAATAAATAGTGACTGTCTGTGGCACCTTACAGCCCCCCTGGCATTCCCAGTACCCAGAGGCACAAACAGCCCCCCCCAGCCCAATAAATAGTGACTGTCTGTGGCACCTTACAGCCCCCCTGGCATTCCCAGTACCCAGAGGCACAAACAGCCCCCCCAGCCCAATAAATAGTGACTGTCTGTGGCACCTTACAGCCCCCCTGGCATTCCCAGTACCCAGAGGCACAAACAGCCCCCCCCAGCCCAATAAATAGTGACTGTCTGTGGCACCTTACAGCCCCCCTGGCATTCCCAGTACCCAGAGGCACAAACAGCCCCCCCCAGCCCAATAAATAGTGACTGTCTGTGGCACCTTACAGCCCCCCTGGCATTCCCAGTACCCAGAGGCACAAACAGCCCCCCCCAGCCCAATAAATAGTGACTGTCTGTGGCACCTTACAGCCCCCCTGGCATTCCCAGTACCCAGAGGCACAAACAGCCCCCCCAGCCCAATAAATAGTGACTGTCTGTGGCACCTTACAGCCCCCCTGGCATTCCCAGTACCCAGAGGCACAAACAGCCCCCCCCAGCCCAATAAATAGTGACTGTCTGTGGCACCTTACAGCCCCCCTGGCATTCCCAGTACCCAGAGGCACAAACAGCCCCCCCCAGCCCAATAAATAGTGACTGTCTGTGGCACCTTACAGCCCCCCTGGCATTCCCAGTACCCAGAGGCACAAACAGCCCCCCCCAGCCCAATAAATAGTGACTGTCTGTGGCACCTTACAGCCCCCCTGGCATTCCCAGTACCCAGAGGCACAAACAGCCCCCCCCAGCCCAATAAATAGTGACTGTCTGTGGCACCTTACAGCCCCCCTGGCATTCCCAGTACCCAGAGGAACAAACAGCCCCCCCCAGCCCAATAAATAGTGACTGTCTGTGGCACCTTACAGCCCCCCTGGCATTCCCAGTACCCAGAGGCACAAACAGCCCCCCCCAGCCCAATAAATAGTGACTGTCTGTGGCACCTTACAGCCCCCCTGGCATTCCCAGTACCCAGAGGCACAAACAGCCCCCCCCAGCCCAATAAATAGTGACTGTCTGTGGCACCTTACAGCCCCCCTGGCATTCCCAGTACCCAGAGGCACAAACAGCCCCCCCAGCCCAATAAATAGTGACTGTCTGTGGCACCTTACAGCCCCCCTGGCATTCCCAGTACCCAGAGGCACAAACAGCCCCCCCCAGCCCAATAAATAGTGACTGTCTGTGGCACCTTACAGCCCCCCTGGCATTCCCAGTACCCAGAGGCACAAACAGCCCCCCCAGCCCAATAAATAGTGACTGTCTGTGGCACCTTACAGCCCCCCTGGCATTCCCAGTACCCAGAGGCACAAACAGCCCCCCCAGCCCAATAAATAGTGACTGTCTGTGGCACCTTACAGCCCCCCTGGCATTCCCAGTACCCAGAGGCACAAACAGCCCCCCCAGCCCAATAAATAGTGACTGTCTGTGGCACCTTACAGCCCCCCTGGCATTCCCAGTACCCAGAGGCACAAACAGCCCCCCCCCAGCCCAATAAATAGTGACTGTCTGTGGCACCTTACAGCCCCCCTGGCATTCCCAGTACCCAGAGGCACAAACAGCCCCCCCCAGCCCAATAAATAGTGACTGTCTGTGGCACCTTACAGCCCCCCTGGCATTCCCAGTACCCAGAGGCACAAACAGCCCCCCCAGCCCAATAAATAGTGACTGTCTGTGGCACCTTACAGCCCCCCTGGCATTCCCAGTACCCAGAGGAACAAACAGCCCCCCCAGCCCAATAAATAGTGACTGTCTGTGGCACCTTACAGCCCCCCTGGCATTCCCAGTACCCAGAGGCACAAACAGCCCCCCCCAGCCCAATAAATAGTGACTGTCTGTGGCACCTTACAGCCCCCCTGGCATTCCCAGTACCCAGAGGCACAAACAGCCCCCCCCAGCCCAATAAATAGTGACTGTCTGTGGCACCTTACAGCCCCCCTGGCATTCCCAGTACCCAGAGGAACAAACAGCCCCCCCAGCCCAATAAATAGTGACTGTCTGTGGCACCTTACAGCCCCCCTGGCATTCCCAGTACCCAGAGGCACAAACAGCCCCCCCAGCCCAATAAATAGTGACTGTCTGTGGCACCTTACAGCCCCCCTGGCATTCCCAGTACCCAGAGGCACAAACAGCCCCCCCCAGCCCAATAAATAGTGACTGTCTGTGGCACCTTACAGCCCCCCTGGCATTCCCAGTACCCAGAGGCACAAACAGCCCCCCCAGCCCAATAAATAGTGACTGTCTGTGGCACCTTACAGCCCCCCTGGCATTCCCAGTACCCAGAGGCACAAACAGCCCCCCCAGCCCAATAAATAGTGACTGTCTGTGGCACCTTACAGCCCCCCTGGCATTCCCAGTACCCAGAGGCACAAACAGCCCCCCCCAGCCCAATAAATAGTGACTGTCTGTGGCACCTTACAGCCCCCCTGGCATTCCCAGTACCCAGAGGCACAAACAGCCCCCCCCAGCCCAATAAATAGTGACTGTCTGTGGCACCTTACAGCCCCCCTGGCATTCCCAGTACCCAGAGGCACAAACAGCCCCCCCCAGCCCAATAAATAGTGACTGTCTGTGGCACCTTACAGCCCCCCTGGCATTCCCAGTACCCAGAGGCACAAACAGCCCCCCCCCCAGCCCAATAAATAGTGACTGTCTGTGGCACCTTACAGCCCCCCTGGCATTCCCAGTACCCAGAGGCACAAACAGCCCCCCCAGCCCAATAAATAGTGACTGTCTGTGGCACCTTACAGCCCCCCTGGCATTCCCAGTACCAAGAGGCACAAACAGCCCCCCCAGCCCAATAAATAGGGACTGTCTGTGGCACCTTACAGCCCCCCTGGCATTCCCAGTACCCAGAAGAACAAACAGCCCCCCCCATCCCAATAAATAGTGACTGTCTGTGGCACCTTACAGCCCCCCTGGCATTCCCAGTACCCAGAGGAACAAACAGCCGCCCCAGCCCAATAAATAGTGACTGTCTGTGGCACCTTACAGCCCCCCTGGCATTCCCAGTACCAAGAGGAACAAAAGCCCCCCCAGCCCAAGAAATAGTGAGTGTCTGTGGCACCTTACAGCCCCCCTGGCATTCCCAGTACCTAGAGGCACAAACAGCCCCCCCAGCCCAATAAATAGTGACTGTCTGTGGCACCATACAGCCCCCCTGGCATTCCCACCTAGAGGCACAAACAGCCCCCCCAGCCCAATAAATAGTGACTGTCTGTGGTACCTTACAGCCCCCCTGGCATTCCCAGTACCCAGAGGCACAAACAGCCCCCCCAGCCCAATAAATAGTGACTGTCTGTGGCACCTTACAGCCCCCCTGGCATTCCCAGTACCCAGAGGCACAAACAGCCCCCCCAGCCCAATAAATAGTGACTATCTGTGGCACCTTACAGCCCCCCTGGCATTCCCAGTACCCATTCTGACTGGGTTTATAGTTATGTGTAACTGTCACTGTGTGTGTCTGTTCCTTTCCCTTCTCTGCACTGCTGGTTCTGACTCCTGATACAACTCCCCAATATCCATTCATTCCTCATTCTCAGTGGGTTTATAGTTATGTGTAACTGTCACTGTGTGTGTCTGTCCCTTTCCCTTCTCTGCACTGCTGGTTCTGACTCCTGATACAACTCCCCAATATCCATTCATTCCTCATTCTCACTGGGTTTATAGTTATATGTAACTGTCACAGTGTCTGTCTGTCCCTTTCCCTTCTCTGCACTGCTGGTTCTGACTCCTGATACAACTCCCCAATATCCATTCATTCCTCATTCTCACTGGGTTTATAGTTATATGTAACTGTCACAGTGTCTGTCTGTCCCTTTCCCTTCTCTGCACTGCTGGTTCTGACTCCTGATACAACTCCCCAATATCCATTCATTCCTCATTCTCACTGGGTTTATAGTTATGTGTAACTGTCACTGTGTCTGTCCCTTTCCCTTCTCTGCACTGCTGGTTCTGACTCCTCATACAACTTCCCAATATCCATTCATTCCTCATTCTCACTGGGTTTATAGTTATGTGTAACTGTCACTGTGTCTGTCCGTCCCTTTCCCTTCTCTGCACTGCTGGTTCTGACTCCTGATACAACTTCCCAATATCCATTAATTCCTCATTCTCACTGGGTTTATAGTTATGTGTAACTGTCACTGTTTCTGTCTGTCCCTTTCCCTTCTCTGCACTGCTGGTTCCGACTCCTGATACAACTTCCCAATATCCATTCATTCCTCATTCTCACTGGGTTTATAGTTATGTGTAACTGTCACTGTGTCTGTCCGTTCCTTTCCCATCTCTGCACTGCTGGTTCTGACTCCTGATACAACTCCCCAATATCCATTAATTCCTCATTCTCACTGGGTTTATAGTTATGTGTAACTGTCACTGTTTCTGTCTGTCCCTTTCCCTTCTCTGCAGTGCTGGTTCCGACTCCTGATACAACTTCCCAATATCCATTCATTCCTCATTCTCATTGGGTTTAAAGTAATGTGTAACTCTTACTGTGTGTTTCCCTTTCACTTCTCTACACTGCTGGTTCTGACTCCTGATAAAACTTCCCAATACCCATTCATTCCTCCTTCTCACTGGGTTTATAGTTATGTGTAACTGTCACTGTGTCTGTCTGTCCCTTTTCCTTCTCTGCACTGCTGGTTCTGACTCCTGATACAACTTCCCAATATCAATTAATTCCTCATTCTCACTGGGTTTATAGTTAAGTGTAACTGTCACCGTGTCTCTCTGTCCCTTTATGTTCTCTGCACTGCTGGTTCTGACTCCTGATACAACTTCCCAATATCAATTCATTCCTCATTCTCACTGGGTTTATAGTTATGTGTAACTGTCACAGTGTCTGTCTGTCCCTTTCCCTTCTTTGCACTGCTGGTTCTGACTCCTGATATAACTCCCCAATTTCCATTCATTCCTCATTCTCACTGGGTTTATAGTTATGTGTAACTCTCACTGTGTCTGTCCCTTTCCCTTCTCTGCACTGCTGGTTCTGACTCCTGATACAACTTCCCAATATCAATTAATTCCTCATTCTCACTGGGTTTATAGTTAAGTGTAACTGTCACCGTGTCTCTCTGTCCCTTTATGTTCTCTGCACTGCTGGTTCTGACTCCTGATACAACTTCCCAATATCAATTCATTCCTCATTCTCACTGGGTTTATAGTTATGTGTAACTGTCACAGTGTCTGTCTGTCCCTTTCCCTTCTTTGCACTGCTGGTTCTGACTCCTGATATAACTCCCCAATTTCCATTCATTCCTCATTCTCACTGGGTTTATAGTTATGTGTAACTCTCACTGTGTCTGTCCCTTTCCCTTCTCTGCACTGCTGGTTCTGACTCCTGATACAACTTCCCAATATCAATTAATTCCTCATTCTCACTGGGTTTATAGTTAAGTGTAACTGTCACCGTGTCTCTCTGTCCCTTTATGTTCTCTGCACTGCTGGTTCTGACTCCTGATACAACTTCCCAATATCAATTCATTCCTCATTCTCACTGGGTTTATAGTTATGTGTAACTCTCACTGTGTCTGTCCCTTTCCCTTCTCTGCACTGCTGGTTCTGACTCCTGATACAACTTCCCAATATCAATTAATTCCTTTTTCTCACTGGGTTTATAGTTATGTGTAACTCTCACTGTTTCTGTCCCTTTAACTTCTCTGCACTGCTGGTTCTGACTCCTGACAAAATTTCCCAATACCCATTCATTCCTAATTCTCACTGGGTTTATAGTTATGTGTAACTGTCACTGTGTCTGTCTCTCACTTTCTCTTCTCTGCACTGCTGGTTCTGACTCCTGATACAACTCCCCAATATGCATTCATTCCTCATTCTCACTGGGTTTATAGTTACAGTATGTACTGCCCATCTAAGAGCAAACAAAGCCCATATAAACCTCACTCATCAAAAGGGTACACTTAGGGGTATATTTATCATGCTGTGTAAAAAGTGGAGTAAAACATCCCCGGTGATGTTGTTCATAGCAGCCAATCAGATGCTTTGATTTGGTTTTCTAGCTGTTGAAATCTAATTGCTTATTCGTTGCCCTGGGCTACATCACCGGTAATGCTTCTCTCCACTTTTTACACAGCATGATAACTATACCCCTTAACCTTTAACAGCAGCGCCTGCATTGTTATGTCAATGTGATGAGAGCTGCCTTCCCCCTAGGAAAGTGACAGTTGGTACAGTCCGTTGGTTGCCATTGTGGTGAGAGGTAAGTGTACATCTCCTCTGATAGATGTTTTGCCTAAAAACCCTTATTTTAGCTAAAAAAGAGGGGCAATAGTTGGGTGACTCCCCCCCCCCAGACTAGGGGATGTTGCTCCTGTCACTGGTTTTAGTGAATTTGGAGAATTTTCCACTAAAATGGGCTTGTTGTCCCCAGTACTGACAGGCTCCTAAGAGTTTTGCCCCTCTGCCCCCGGGTATCTGCCCTGCCCTTATGTACCAACCTGGGTACACAATAAGTACATACAATGTATATACTGCACATCTAAGGGCAAATAAAGCCCATAAAAATTTGTCATATGATGAGAGCTGCCTTCACTCTAGGAAAGTGACAGTTGGTAGAGTCCATTGGTTGCCATTGTGGGGAGAGGTAAGCAAGCATCTCTCCTGTAGTAGATGTTTTGCCTAAAAACCCTTATTTTAGCTAAAAAAGAGGGGCAATAGTTGGGTGACTCCCCCCCCCAGACTAGGGGATGTTGCTCCTGTCAACGATTTTAGTGAATTGGGAGAATTTTCCCCTAAAATGGGCTTTGCAGGCGCCTTTACTCCCAGCGCTGGTTGGGAGACACAGACCCAGGGTTGGGCAGTACTGACAGGCTGCTAAGAGTTTTGCCCCTCTGCCCCCGGGTATCTGCCCTGCCCTTATGTACCAACCTTAATGTGTAACTGAATGTACTTGCACTTACCATGGACACAGGGCCTGATTTACTATTTCTTACTATTGCAGGGGGTAAATCTAAATCAGTGCTTCTGAAATTATGGTGATGCCCCTTAGGGGAATGGTAGCAGCCAATTACTGATTGGTTGCTATTGGCAACTGCAACTTGCATTTAGGCACCTATGTTAGTAAATTAGCCCTAGTACCAATTTAACCCCCTAGGTACCACATGGAATCCCGGCCTGAGTGTCAGTAAGCGTGAGATTTGGGGGGAACACTTTGAATGGGGCCCCTGATCCAATGTTGCACCTTAAAAGGGTAAATGCATTATCCGTGAAGCTGACTTGCCCTTTTTATTCCCGTCTCTATACAGATTGCTACAGTGTGTGACTGGTTAGCGACTTCGGCGCTTATCCACCTTTTTGGATACTGATTTTTTTTCTGGTTTCTCCTCAGTTCACCTTTTCCACCCTTAGTGAACGAGCCTAGAGGAGAGCCAGCGCCTATTGAGGGGGCCCCTTAGGGTTCCCCGGCCCTGGGCCGGCCGGCCGGCCCCCCCGGTCCATCTTTTTTTCCAGCACCTGGAGCTCCATTTGAGAGGTAATGTAGCAAATCCAGTTTATGATTTCTCCTACAGCAAGTCTCGCCCGCATGAAAAAATAAATTGTACATAGAACACAGTATTGGGAAATGCTAAAGTGATGTTTTTCATTTTGTCTTCATAGAAACAACATGTTCAAGCGGCTGAAGTGCTGTTTCTCTTGCTTCGGCAAGGTAAGGGCTTCATCTCTTTCTGCTGTAACAGGACATATTTCATTCTGTGGGAAACTTCATGGAGGGGCAAATGGAAAGGGAACACCTAATCACATGACCTGATAGACTGCCCGCAGCTCAGACTAAGGGGCATATTTCATATTTGTGTCTTTTTTGCATTTTTTTTCTACTTCGACTAAACTCACTAACTGCGGATGTTACCATATTTATTTTAAAAAATCTATTTATTAAAAATGTGATCAAAGATCGAAACAACACGAATACCTAAAATTCATCATTTTAACATTTTTTAATGGGTCGCAAAGCTCAAAAAATTAAGACTGGAATAGTTGGAATGTTTCACTATGACACTTCCCAGTGACTTCTACAGGATCTCGCCAGCAAATGTACCGGCAATGTACTTGTAAATTTATAATAATTAGTCCTCCGGCCCCAGCCAACCTCCAATCGCCTCTGATCCACCCCGTCACCTCCAATTCCCTCCCCCAACTTGCCTCCCTACCCTGCACTGCTAGGTTCACTTGATGTGGGCGGGGATATCATTACTCCCCTTGCCCCCTATCTGGGCCCTAGCAAACATGCCCCCACCCTGGCCGGTATTAGACATAACAAAAGGTGGAAAGCCTAATTGTGCCCCCAACTATCACTAGTGCTGATTCCGCTTTAGTGTAGGGGATACACAGTGTCATACTTGTGTTTGCACCAAATCCCTCATGTGTCACTCAATACTCACTCCTCCATTTATTTCATTATAGTTTTCCTATTTGTGCATTTATTTTCTCTGATAAAACTTTTTTTCTTCATTACAGAGGAAACGAAAGCGGGCAGATAATCCCACCCCTGAATCTGCCATGGTAAGAACTGGGCAACATCATTTCCTAAACACCATTTTCCTAATTACTTGTGTTATCAAAGCCGTGTTATTTCCTTGCCTATAGATTTATATGCACAATAACCTTGATGAGGCTACACTATGTACATAGGGGCCCATTTACAGGTATGGGACCCATTATCCAGAATGCTCGGGACCTGGGGTCTTTCCGTAATTTGGATCTACTACCTAAAGATGGCTAACATTATTTAAACAGTAATTAAACCAAGTACAATTGTTTTGCCTCCAATAAGGATCAATTATATCTTAGTTGGGATCAAGTACAGGTACTGTTTTATTATTACAGAGAAAAGGGAATCATTTAACCATGAAATAAACCCAATAGGGCTGTTCTGCCCCCAATAAGGGGTAATTATATCTTAGTTGGGATCAAGTACAGGTACTGTTTTATTATTACAGAGAAAAGGGAATCATTTAACCATTAAATAAACCCAATAGGGCTGTTCTGCCCCAATAAGGGGTAATTATATCTTAGTTGGGATCAAGTACAGATAATGTTTTATTATTACAGGGAAAAGGGAATCATTTAACCATTAAATAAACCCAATAGGGCTGTTCTGCCCCCAATAAGGGGTAATTATATCTTAGTTGGGATCAAGTACAGGTACTGTTTTATTATTACAGAGAAAAAGGAAATCATTTTTAAAAATATGAATTATTTGATTAAAATGGAGATGGCCATGCCGTAATTCGGAACTTTATGGATAATGGGTTTCCAGATAAGGGGTCCAATACCTGTACTTAGGTTTTCTGAGAAAATCTTGCGATTTTTTACGGTTTGTTTTTTTTGTCTCTAAACATTTAAGATAGTTTGGAGTATTTTCTCTAAAAATTTGTTGTTTTTTTTTTAAAAACCATGAACGTATAAAACTTTATATGACTTTTTTTGACTGACAAAAAGTGCGCCAGGTTTAAGCTGGTACCATCGTTTGGATCTGGCAATGCCGTTTGCCACGTGAGTAATAAATAATTCAATAATAAAACGCCAGTCCCTGAATATTAAATATAACTGATTTTCACTTCTTTCTAAAAAGCTGAGTTGATTTGATAACTTGACTTTTATCTCTTTACCAGGAACCACCAGAAATCCCTGGCAAAAACACCTGCCAAGTAAGTAGTAAAAAATAAACATACATGAAATGGTTTGGTTTTTGGAAGTTTAGTGAATTTGTTTTGTACAAGGACTTTTTTATATACTAAACTACAAGTATATACAAGTTATAGTAAGTTGATCGGGTAACTTTATTTCTCTTAGGAGGAGATCCCAGAGCCGGAAATGGAGCCGGCGATAAACAACTGCCGGGTAAGCAAAAGAGAGGGGAGAGTAGGGGCAAATAAAAATCACCCTATATTTTATACAAGACTGTATATTAGCTTCTTTATTACAACATGGAACATCTTTCTCTTACCTTTTTTTAATCAGGAGACTCCAGGAATCCTAGACAAGGACATCTGTCAGGTAAGAAAAAATAATAGGGTCACAATAGAGAAAGATATTTTAAGAGAATATCAAATGCAGATTCACTTTGGGGGGCAAATTGTTAGGCACCGCCTACTTCAGCGTTGGTGAGTCTGTCCCACCTCCTTATTATGCCCTGTGTTACACAGCAACATACACCTTCTATTTCTCATATATTTATATCAAATAAGACTTTCCCACAACTCTTTGCTTTACTTTGAGCCATGAGAATTTTTTTTACAATCTTTTTTTCTGTCTTAAACAGGATGAAGAAGTGATTGGGCAGGAGAGCCCCGACACCGGCCCCTGCCACTCACAGGTAAGCAAAACACAGAAAGAAATCGCCAGCGCTCGGTCTAACCCACGCTGTAGTGTTGACCAGCTGCTAGAAACACACTATTGTGCCAGCGCTCGGTCCAACCCACAATCTGGAGTTGACCAGCTGCTATAAACGATAAAAAGCCATTAAATATACACAAAGAGAAAGAAAGTTTGCCAGCGCTTAGTTTGCCTTTAAAAATAATTTTTACAAAAAATGAGGTGTTAGTACCACACTTTGGCCAAAATATGTAAGCTCACGTGCCACGTCAAGGCCCCTCACTGTACGTGAGTCCTACACTGTCTAATGACTTTGAGTCTGTGATGCAATTCAAATAAAGTCCCCCAGAAAGCAATGTGACTGAGTATTAAGGCCTATTGCACCTACCTTTAGCTCAAAAAGGCTCTAGTGGGAAAGCAGGGAGCTTTTAAGCCCCAGCTCATTAGGTAAGGTAAGCAGGTAAGCAGGTAAGCAGAAAATAACATATGAATGAAAAAGATTTATTTTTATCGTCTTCTCTGCTGATCTGAGGTTTTCTTTCATAACCAGGAACCCTTGGAACAACATGGAGACCCTCCCATCAACACCTGTGAGGTACGGGGCAAAAAGTTTGCAGGGGTCCCAATGTGTTTTTATTTGAGCTACAGGGTTCATGAATAATATCTGTAAAGGATAATAATTATATTTACCTAACAGTCAGTATCTGTAACTTAGCGGTCTTCTATCTCGTATAAATTAGAAAATGAAAAAATGTGATTGGTTGCTATGATTACATCCACTCATACAATTTAACTCATAGGCTGCCACCACATGTGTAGATTCTCGGCCTGTGGATAAACACGGGCTGGGAATCCGACCCCATGTCCCTAAATGCTTCTTGATTTGCCGGCGCCCCGAGCCATTGCGCTGCCTTGGGTTCAGGCAAACAGAGTGGATTTTGGTGGGAAACTCCTGAGTATAGCTCCAGCCAACACAATGGCTCCAGGTGCAGGCACGGCAATAAGCTTTTTGGGGTACAGGGGGAAGATATTCAGCCTGAGTTTATGCACAGGCCTAGAATCCACCAATCAAATGTGCAAATAAGGGAGCAGGGAGCCACTGGGGCTCTGTACTTACTAATGTTGCAAAACTGTATTTATATTTCCCAGGAGTCACCATTTCAAACTGGCCACGACACCGGCCAGGAAGAGAGCTCAGACGAGCAACTGAGCGAGGAGGAGGAGGACCTTGAGGAGGTTTGAGCTGAATTTAATATTTTTTCTCTCAATATATCATTAGACCATTTTAAACCTCCGAGCAGCCCCCAATCCCACCACATCATGGAAACTCTTATGTAGGCCCCATTTAACTCTTACCTGAATGTCACAAGTGCTCAGTGGGGCGGTGGGTCACCACTTTTTGCCTCCGTTACAGCCTCTCAGACCTTCCACATCTCTCATTGCCCTTCTAGAACATGCAGACTAAAGCCAAGATGCAGGAAGGCTTCACTATACATAGTCCTGCAATCAGAGCAATGAGGGGTATAAAAGAAAGGACACTGCAAAACATAACAAGCATCAACCCTGCCCCCAAACTCTGCTGTCTCCCCTTATTTATGGGCACAAACATATACATTTGGGTGTTGCAGTTCTACTTTAAGGTCGAGGGTTGGGTTCATATAACAACAAATAGGAGATATGACAGGAATCTGGCACTAACACCTGCCAGCCTGAAATCTCCAACAGAGAGCGAGTGGGCGCTCCGACCAACGACTGCCCCCGTGTCACATTCCTTGTGCCCCTGACTCATTTCATTTTGGGTTTGGGGCTGTTTATTTACCTCTCTGCACTGATTAAATGTTTCCTATGGGGGGGAAGGGCAACTACCAATACTCTGCACTGGGGCAGTAATCCACGGTGGCCAATAAGATGTTTGCTTTCATGGTTCTACCTGTAGCTGACTGAACAAAGGTAATAGCTATATGGTTGCTATGGGTTACTGCCCAGGTGCAGTTTTGCCCAGTGTTGATAAATGAGCCCAACTGTATCATGTGCTGGCCTCTGTGGCCATTTCACATTCCTGTGAGTAACGATCTGCCCTACAGATATCACTGCTGATTCCCTGGTGGCCAATGGGGGGTGAGGCACAAACGGCTGCTGTAGCGCTGGCTTACATATCCCCCTTACCAAATGGGTTTTCCCACTGGCGCCAGGTAACCAATACAAGAATGAAAGGTACCATCACAGGTTGCGGATATTCTGTAGCCCCAGCATTTTATATCTAAAGAACAAGTATTTGTCTGTAGTTTCTATCTTATTTAAACAATTTCTAAAATGTTTCTCTATTTTTTCAGCGCTCGACCGGAAGATTGATCAGGGCAGTATCCTGCCTAGATCTAACTTCCCTTGCCCTCCTCGACACCAGTCCCCTCCCTCCCACCCCTTCATTCGACTCAAGCCCCACCCTCCCACCCCTTAGTTCCAGGCCCCCACTCTCCCACCCCTTCGTTCCACACAAGACCCCACCCGCCCCCCGCTTTGTTCCAAGCCCCCTCCCTCCCACCCCTTCCTTCCAATCAAGTCCCACCCTCCAACCCCTTAGTTCCAGGCCCCCACTCTCCCACCCCTTCGTTCCACACAAGCCCCCACCCGCCCCCCGCTTTGTTCCAAGCCCCCTCCCTCCCACCCCTTCCTTCCAATCAAGCCCCACCCTCCAACCCCTTAGTTCCAGGCCCCCACTCTCCCACCCCTTCGTTCCACACAAGCCCCCACCCGCCCCCCGCTTTGTTCCAAGCCCCCTCCCTCCCACCCCTTCCTTCCAATCAAGCCCCACCCTCCCACCCCTTAGTTCCAGGCCCCCACTCTCCCACCCCTTCGTTCCACACAAGCCCCCACCCGCCCCCCGCTTTGTTCCAAGCCCCCTCCCTCCCACCCCTTTCTTCCAATTAAGCCCCACCCTCATGGAGGAGGTGGAAGAGGAGGAGATTTGGTTGTAACTACCAACACTCTGCACTGGGTAGGTAATAAACTGTGGCCAATCAGATGTTTGTTTTCATAGTTCTACCTGTATCTGACTGAACAAAGGTAATAGCTATATGGGGTTACTGCTCAGGTGCAGTTTTGCCCAGTGTTGATAAATGAGCCCAACTGTATCATGTGCTGGCCTCTGTGGCCATTTCACATTCCTGTTAGTAACGATCTGCCCTACAGATATCACTGCTGATTCCCTGGTGGCCAATGGGGGGTGAGGCACAAACGGCTGCTGTAGCGCTGGCTTACATATCCCCCTTACCAAATGGGTTTTCCCACTGGGCAACAACTGGCGCCAGGTAAGCAATACAAGAATGAAAGGTATTACAGGTAGCGGATATTCTGTAGCCCCAGCATTTTATATCTAAAGTATTTGTCTGTAGTTTTTATCTTATTTAAACAATTTCTAAAATGTTTCTCTATTTTTTCAGCGCTCGACTGGAAGACTGTTCAGGGCAGTATCCTGCCAACATCTACCTTCCGTTGCCCTCCTCGACACCAGTCCCCTCCCTCCCACCCCTTCCTTCCACACAAGCCCCGCCCTGCAACCCCTTAGTTCCAAGCCCATGCCCTCCCACCCCTTCCTTCAAAGCCCCCGCCCTACCATCCCTTACTTCCAGGCCCCACTCTACCACCACTTCCGCTAAATCCCCGCCGCCCGCCCCTTCCACTAAATCCCCCCGCGCCCTTCCGCTAAATCCCCGCCCGCCCCTTCCCTAAATCCCGCGCCCGCTACCGCCCTTCCCAAAATCCCCGCCCGCCCGCCCCTTCCACTAAATCCCCCGCCCGCCTCGCCCGCCCGCCCTTCCACTAAATCCCCCCCGCCGCCCGCCCCTTCCACTAAATCCCCGCCCGCCCGCCCCTTCCACTAAATCCCCGCCGCCCGCCCTTCGCCCGCCCGCCCCTTCCACTAAATTCCCCCGCCCCCCCCTCGTAATCCCCCGCCCGCCGCCCCTTCCACTAAATCCCCTCCCCTCCCAAGCGCCCCTTCCACTAAATCCCCCGCCCGCCCGCCCCTTCCACTAAATCCCCCGCCGCCCCTTCCACTAAATCCCCCGCCCGCCCGCCCTTCCACTAAATCCCCCGCCCGCCCGCCCTTCCACTAAATCCCCCGCCCGCCCGCCCCTTCCACTAAATCCCCCGCCCGCCCGCCCTTCCACTAAATCCCCCGCCCGCCCGCCCCTTCCACTAATCCCCCGCCCGCCCGCCCCTTCCACTAAATCCCCCGCCCGCCCGCCCGCCCTTCCACTAAATCCCCCGCCCGCCCGCCCCTTCCACTAAATCCCCCGCCCGCCCGCCCCTTCCACTAAATCCCCCGCCCGCCCGCCCCTTCCACTAAATCCCCCGCCCGCCCCTTCCACTAATCCCCCGCCCGCCCGCCCCTTCCACTAAATCCCCCGCCCGCCCGCCCCTTCCACTAAATCCCCGCCCGCCCGCCCTTCCACTAATCCCCCGCCGCCCGCCCCTTCCACTAAATCCCCCGCCCGCCCCTTCCACTAAATCCCCCGCCCGCCCGCCCCTTCCACTAAATCCCCCGCCCGCCCGCCCCTTCCACTAAATCCCCCGCCCGCCCGCCCCTTCCACTAAATCCCCCGCCCGCCCGCCCCTTCCACTGCCCGCCCGCCCCTTCCACTAAATCCCCCGCCCGCCCGCCCCTTCCACTAAATCCCCGCCCGCCCTTCCACTAAATCCCCGCCCGCCCCTTCCACTAAATCCCCCGCCCGCCCCTTCCACTAAATCCCCCCGCCGCCCCTTCCACTTTCCACTAAATCCCCCGCCCGCCCGCCCTTCCACTAATCCTTCCACTAAATCCCCGCCCGCCCGCCTTCCACTAAATCCCCCGCCCGCCGCCGCCCGCCCCTTCCACTGAATCCTTCCACTGCCCGCCCGCCCTTCCACTGCCCGCCCCTTCCACTGAATCCACCCGCCGCCCGCCCCTTCCACTCCACTGAATCCACCCGCCCGCCCGCCCCTTCCACTGAATCCACCCGCCCGCCCGCCCCTTCCACTGAATCCCACTGAATCCACCCGCCCGCCCGCCCCTTCCACTGAATCCACCCGCCCGCCCGCCCCTTCCACTGAATCCCACCCCCGCCCGCCCCTTCCACTGAATCCACCCGCCCGCCCGCCCCTTCCACTGAATCCACCCGCCCGCCCCTTCCACTGAATCCACCCGCCCTCCCGCCCCTTCCACTGAATCCACCCGCCCTCCCGCCCCTTCCACTGAATCCACCCGCCCGCCCGCCCCTTCCACTGAATCCACCCGCCCGCCCGCCCCTTCCACTGAATCCACCCGCCCTCCGCCCCTTCCACTAAATCCACCCGCCCGCCCGCCCTAAATCCACCCGCCGCCGCCCCTTCCAGCCCTTCCATTAAATCCACCCGCCCGCCCGCCCTTCCATTAAATCCACCCGCCCGCCGCCCGCCCGCCCTTCCATTAAATCCACCCGCCCACGGGCGGGGGATTTAGTGGAAGGGGCGGGCGGGGGATTTAATGGAAGGGGCGGGCGGGCGGGCGGATTTAGTGGAAGGGGCGGGCGGGCGGGGGATTTAGTGGAAGGGGCGGGCGGCGGGGGATTTAGTGGAAGGGGCGGCGGCGGGGGATTTAGTGGAAGGGGCGGGCGGGCGCGGGGATTTAGTGGAAGGGGCGGCGGGCGGGGGATTTAGTGGAAGGGGCGGGCGGGCGGGGGATTTAGTGGAAGCGGCGGGGCGGCGGGGATTAGTGGAAGGGGCGGGCGGGCGGGGGATTTAATGGAAGGGGCGGGAGGGCGGGGGATTTAGTGGAAGGGCGGGCGGCGGGGATTTAGTGGAAGGGGCGGCGGGCGGGGGATTTAGTGGAAGGGGCGGGAGGGCGGGGATTTAGTGGAAGGGGCGGGAGGGCGGGGGATTCAGTGGAAGGGGCGGGAGGCGGGGATTTAGTGGAAGGGGCGGGAGGGCGGGGGATTTAGTGGAAGGGCGGGAGGGCGGGGGATTTTAGTGGAAGGGGCGGGAGGGCGGGGATTTAGTGGAAGGGGCGGGAGGGCGGGGGATTTAGTGGAAGGGGCGGAGGCGGGGGATTTAGTGGAAGGGGCGGGAGGGCGGGGGATTTAGTGGAAGGGGCGGGAGGGCGGGGGATTTAGTGGAAGGGGCGGGAGGGCGGGGGATTTAGTGGAAGGGGCGGGAGGGCGGGGGATTTAGTGAAGGGGCGGGAGGGCGGGGGATTTAGTGGAAGGGGCGGGAGGGCGGGGGATTTAGTGGAAGGGGCGGGAGGGCGGGGGATTTAGTGGAAGGGGCGGGAGGGCGGGGGATTTAGTGGAAGGGGCGGGAGGGCGGGGGATTTAGTGGAAGGGGCGGGAGGGCGGGGGATTTAGTGAAGGGGCGGGAGGGCGGGGGATTTAGTGGAAGGGGCGGGAGGGCGGGGGATTTAGTGGAAGGGGCGGGAGGGCGGGGGATTTAGTGGAAGGGGCGGGAGGGCGGGGGATTTAGTGGAAGGGGCGGGAGGGCGGGGGATTTAGTGGAAGGGGCGGGGGCGGGGGATTTAGTGGAAGGGGCGGGCGGGCGGGGATTTAGTGGAAGGGGCGGGCGGGCGGGGGATTTAGTGGAAGGGGCGGGCGGGCGGGGGATTTAGTGGAAGGGGCGGGAGGGCGGGGGATTTAGTGGAAGGGGCGGGCGGGCGGGGGATTTAGTGGAAGGGGCGGGCGGGCGGGGGATTTAGTGGAAGGGGCGGGCGGCGGGGGATTTAGTGGAAGGGGCGGGCGGGCGGGGGATTTAGTGGAAGGGGCGGGCGCCCCTTCCATTTAATCCACCCGCCCGCCCGCCCTTCCATTTAATCCACCCGCCCGCCCGCCCCTTCCATTAAATCCACCCGCCCGCCCCTTCCATTAAATCCACCCGCCCCTTCCATTTAATCCACCCGCCCGCCCGCCCGCCCCTTCCATTAAATCCACCCGCCCGCCCGCCCCTTCCATTTAATCCACCCGCCCGCCCGCCCCTTCCATTTAATCCACCCGCCCGCCCGCCCCTTCCATTTAATCCACCCGCCCGCCCGCCCCTTCCATTTAATCCACCCGCCCGCCCTTCCATTTAATCCACCCGCCCGCCCCTTCCATTTAATCCACCCGCCCACCCGCCCCTTCCATTTAATCCACCCGCCCCTTCCATTTAATCCACCCGCCCGCCCGCCCGCCCCTTCCATTTAATCCACCCGCCCGCCCCTTCAACGAAAGCCCCCGCCATAACATATAAAGCCCTGATCCAGGGAGTAAACCCGACTGCCGTTTCTAGGGGTCAGGAAGGAATTTTTACCCTCGGTACAAATTGGCCCAGTGCCAGGGATTTTTTGCCTTCCTCTGGATCACTGGCTTTTAGGAATGCCCAACCCCCACTTATCTACATCTAAATAAATCCTGTGCCCACCAACAGGTTTCCCCATAAACATGTCTCTGTGTTTTTCTTGAATCCCTATGGTGAATATTGGGGGGTCTCCTATGCCTCATTCTGCTTATGGTGACCAATTGTGTAACGGGGTAATTAATACTGCTGGGGGGGCTGATAAAAATGGCAGGTTGGGGTAAAACTGGGCGGTGTTGCTGACAGAGAGCTTTAGTTGAAAAATTAAATGGGTTAAGATCTCTGCAGGGAGTTGAGTGGGTTCTGCTGAGGGACATAATTGGTTAATATGTACCTGATAGGGCTGAAAGATACAGGGAGCCATAGATACAGATATGAGGGCACCCTACCTGCTATATAAGTATTCCTACTGAACTCTAATGCCAACACCATGTATAATGCCCACAGGGTACATAGCCAGTATATACGCAGTACCAACACCATGTATAATGCCCACAGGGCACACAGCCAGTATATACACAGTGCCAACACCATGTATAATGCCCACAGGGCACACAGCCAGTATATACGCAGTGCCAACACCATGTATAATGCCCACAGGGCACACAGCCAGTATATACGCAGTGTAAACACCATGTATAATGCCCACAGGGCACACAGCCAGTATATACCCAGTGCCAATACCATGTATAATGCCCACAGGGCACACAGCCAGTATATACGCAGTGCCAACACCATGTATAATGCCCACAGGGCACACAGCCAGTATATACGCAGTGTAAAAACCATGTATAATGCCCACAGGGCACACAGCCAGTATATACGCAGTGCCAACACCATGTATAATGCCCACAGGGCACACAGCCAGTATATACGCAGTGCCAACACCATGTATAATGCCCACAGGTAACACAGCCAGTATATACGCAGTGCCAACACCATGTATAATGCCTAGTGTGCCATAACCCTTACCAGGGAGTTGGTAGGGGACAGAGGCAGAGGGGGCTTATGAGACACAGCAGGGAGCAAACACACTGCTAAGGGTTAATATAGATGAATTCCTCTCCATACTCACCTGCTGCAGCTCCTCTCTGATCCTCCTCCTCTCCTGCTCATGGTATGTGCCCGCACCCCTATAGTCTGGCCAGAAATGGGCCCCTACCCTGATGTACTGCTCCATTAACTCCACACTTGCCGGTACGATCCCTGGAAAATGGGCAATAAGAACTTCATTAACTTCTCACAAAATACATTAAATACACACGGTGAGAAGCAGCGAGAACCTTATCGCCAAATTAATTAAATACAATGAAAGAAAATGATCTTTGAAACCCCAGATCCTATTACCCTTCAAAAAATCAGGTCTCCTGAAGGCTGCCTTAAGGTTTGCCTGAAGATCTCAGCATGATAGAGTTCAGAAAGGGCTCAGATATCTTTCGTGCTGCCCAATGTTCTCAGTAGCCCCACCTTGTGGTAGGCAGGAGAATAGCACCCAAGTAGGAGAAACCCTGCTTAGCTCCTATTAGGCCTTATTGGTGCTTTTTTGTTGGTTCAAGAATAAAATGTTAAATGGCAAAGGGGAATTATTTGCTATTTTTTTAATCTCATTCCAAATTTAAAGCCAATGTAACTCCATGCCTTGGGGGGTATGTGGGGTATGAGTATGTGCGGGTATGGGTAAAATGGCAGATGGGGGTTGGGGGGGGAGATAACATTAAGCCCCCCCATACTGAGTAGTAGTGAGGGCACAGGATGCAGATCACAGGCAGGGTTAGGGGGGCACATAGGTTCCCTGCGTTGGTGCATCAGTGAGTTCCGTAAGAGCCCTGGCAGTAACAGCAGTAGGAGAGGGGCTTTATCTGCCCCCCAGCAACTAGCCCCAACATGGCCTCCCCGTTAGTAAGAGCCTGGCAGCGTGGCGGCTGCATTGCCCCTCACAGGCTTGTGTCAGTCTATTGCCCCCAGGGTGACTTGGGGAGCCACAAAGGCAGGAGCAGGTGTTTTTACTTGGTGGGGGGGGGGGGACATATGGCATATGCCCCTCCATGTACCCACTAAAGGTGCCAGTCTCTCCTGTTTTCCCTTCTCTGTGCCCCTCACTCCCCCCTCCCTTCCCCCCTTACATACATGTTCCCTCTGACAGGAATCCCTGCATCTTCTTTCCCCTGCACAGCTCTCTGTCCTGCTGGGTTTTTCATCAAAGTTTAAGTCCCGGACAAGCCGTGTGGGGATTGGATGGACCGGGAGGAAGTTCAGACTTCAGCTCCCAGTGTATCCAATCCTCACTGCTGTTAGTGGTGAAGCAAAGATGGGAGGGATGGGGTTGCACTTCCTGTGTATTCTTATTTTGTATTACCTGCACAGCTCTCAGTAACTCAGTGCTGTCCAACTTCTGTGGTACCGAGGACTGGAATTTTTCTGGCCTATATAGATTGTAAGCTCTACGGGTCAGGGACCTCCTTCCTCTTGTGTCCTCGACTCTTAACTTATTTCTGCTGTATTTATCTGTATGTATTATTATACTTTGTATTTATCTATTATCTTATAAACAACCTGTTTGTATTAATGTATTCTACTGTACAGCGCTGCGTACATAAGTAGCGCTTTATAAATAAAGATATACATACATGGTGGAGTGCCGATAATGGAAGCCAGTTTTGACCATTCCCCCTTTTAAAACCACACCCTGTATAACTCAGCCTGCAGCCTTGTGCCTTTACATGGGCACAGAACCCCTCAGTGTCTGCTAATATCCTTATCATTTACAGTAGGGGGTACATTATCCCTTATAATACATGAGTGATACTCAGAGTTCCCTGTATAACTCAGCCTGCAGCCTTGTGCCTTTACATGGGCACAGAACCCCTCAGTGTCTGCTAATATCCTTATCATTTACAGTAGGGGGTACATTATCCCTTATAATACATGAGTGATACTCAGAGTTCCCTGTATAACTCAGCCTGCAGCCTTGTGCCTTTATATGGGCACAGAACCCCTCAGTGACTGCTAATATCCTTATCATTTACAGTAGGGGGTACATTATCCTTTATAATACATGAGTGATACTCAGAGTTCCCTGTATAACTCAGCCTGCAGCCTTGTGCCTTTATATGGGCACAGAACCCCTCAGTAACTTCTAATATCCTTATCATTTACAGTAGGGGGTACATTATCCCTTATAATACATGAGTGATACTCAGAGTTCCCTGTATAACTCAGCCTGCAGCCTTGTGCCTTTATATGGGCACAGAACCCCTCAGTGACTGCTAATATCCTTATCATTTACAGTAGGGGGTACATTATCCCTTATAATACATGAGTGATACTCAGAGTTCGCTGTATAACTCAGCCTGCAGCCTTGTGCCTTTATATGGGCACAGAACCCCTCAGTAACTTCTAATATCCTTATCATTTACAGTAGGGGATACATTATCCCTTATAATACATGAGTGATACTCAGAGTTCCCTGTATAACTCAGCCTGCAGCCTTGTGCCTTTATATGGGCACAGAACCCCTCAGTGACTGCTAATATCCTTATCATTTACAGTAGGGGGTACAATATCCTTTATAATACATGAGTGATACTCAGAGTTCCCTGTATAACTCAGCCTGCAGCCTTGTGCCTTTATATGGGCACAGAACCCCTCAGTGACTGCTAATATCCTTATCATTTACAGTAGGGGGTACAATATCCTTTATAATACATGAGTGATACTCAGAGTTCCCTGTATAACTCAGCCTGCAGCCTTGTGCCTTTATATGGGCACAGAATACCTCAGTGACTTCTAATATCCTTATCATTTACAGTAGGGGGTACAATATCCTTTATAATACATGAGTGATACTCAGAGTTCCCTGTATAACTCAGCCTGCAGCCTTGTGCCTTTATATGGGCACAGAATCCCTCAGTGTCTGCTAATATCCTTATCATTTACAGTAGGGGGTACATTATCCCTTATAATACATGAGTGATACTCAGAGTTCCCTGTATAACTCAGCCTGCAGCCTTGTGCCTTTATATGGGCTCAGAATACCTCAGTGACTTCTAATATCCTTATCATTTACAGTAGGGGGTACATTATCCCTTATAATACATGAGTGATACTCAGAGTTCCCTGTATAACTCAGCCTGCAGCCTTGTGCCTTTATATGGGCACAGAACCCCTCAGTGTCTGCTAATATCCTTATCATTTACAGTAGGGGGTACATTATCCCTTATAATACATGAGTGATACTCAGTGTTCCCTGTATAACTCAGCCTGCAGCCTTGTGCCTTTATATGGTCACAGAACCCCTCAGTGACTGCTAATATCCTTATCATTTACAGTAGGGGGTACATTATCCCTTATAATACATGAGTGATACTCAGAGTTCCCTGTATAACTCAGCCTGCAGCCTTGTGCCTTTATATGGGCACAGAACCCCTCAGTGACTGCTAATATCCTTATCGTTAACAGTAGGGGGTTCATTATTATGAGATAAGGGGGTCCCTGTACCCAAAAAAGCCTCTTAGGTAGAGGAAAAAAGCACATCCATCTCATCTCTCATCCTGAACTCTTTGTCTTCCGTTCTCATCTTTATCTTTTTTTAATACAGATAAAAATAGTTCTACAAGCACTACTATAAGGTGTATGAGAATAGGCACAAAATATTCATTTTTTCTATCTGCACTGCTGGTTCTGACTCCTGATAAAACTCCCGAATATCCATTCATTCCTCATTCTCACTGGGTTTATAGTTATGTGTAACTGTCACTATGTTTGTCTGTCTTTTTCTCTTCTCCTTACAGCCCCCCTGGCATTCCCAGTACCCAGAGGCACAAACAGCCCCCCAGCCCAATAAATAGTAACTGTCTGTAGCACCTTACAGCCCCCCTGGCATTCCCAGTACCCAGAGGCACAAACAGCCCCCCAGCCCAATAAATAGTGACTGTCTGTGGCACCTTACAGCCCCCCTGGCATTCCCAGTACCCAGAGGCACAAACAGCCCCCCCAGCCCAATAAATAGTGACTGTCTGTGGCACCTTACAGCCCCCCTGGCATTCCCAGTACCCCAGAGGACACAAACAGCCCCCCAGCCCAATAAATAGTGACTGTCTGTGGCACCTTACAGCCCCCCTGGCATTCCCAGTACCCAGAGGCACAAACAGCCCCCCCAGCCCAATAAATAGTGACTGTCTGTGGCACCTTACAGCCCCCCTGGCATTCCCAGTACCCAGAGGCACAAACAGCCCCCCCAGCCCAATAAATAGTGACTGTCTGTGGCCACCTTACAGCCGCCCCTGGCATTCCCAGTACCCAGAGGCACAACAGCCCCCCCAGGCCCAAATAAATAGTGACTGTCTGTGGCACCTTACAGCCCCCCTGGCATTCCAGTACCAGCCGGCACAAAAAGCCCCAGCCCAATAAATAGTGACTGTCTGTGGCACCTTACAGCCCCCCTGGCATTCCAGTACCCAAACAGCCCCCCAGCCATAAATAGGACTGTCTGTGACTTAAAGCCCCTGGATTCCCAACCCCACAAACCCCCCAGCCCAATAATATGTGACTGTCTGTGGCACCTTACAGCCCCCCTGGCATTCCCAGTACCAGAGGAAAAACAGCCCCACCCATAATAGTGACTGTCTGTGGCACTTACAGCCCCTGCATTCCAGTACCCAGAGGCACAACGCCCCCCAGCCCATATAATAGTGACTGTCTGTGGACCTTACAGCCCCCTGGCATTCCCAGTACCCAGAGAGCACAAACAGCCCCCCCAGCCCAATAAATAGTGACTGTCTGTGGCACCTTACAGCCCCCTGGCATTCCCAGTACCCAGAGGCACAAACAGCCCCCCCAGCCCAATAAATAGTGACTGTCCTGTGGCACCTTACAGCCCCCCTGGCATTCCCAGTACCCAGAGGCACAAACAGCCCCCCAGCCCAATAAATAGTGACTGTCTGTGGCACCTTACAGCCCCCCTGGCATTCCCAGTACCCAGAGGCACAAACAGCCCCCCCAGCCCAATAAATAGGACTGTCTGTGGCACCTTACAGCCCCCTGGCATTCCCAGTACCCAGAGGCACAAACAGCCCCCCCAGCCCAATAAATAGTGACTGTCTGTGGCACCTTACAGCCCCCTGGCATTCCCAGTACCCAGAGGCACAAACAGCCCCCCAGCCCAATAAATAGTGACTGTCTGTGGCACCTTACAGCCCCCCCTGGCATTCCCAGTACCAGAGGCACAAACAGCCCCCCCAGCCCAATAAATAGTGACTGTCTGTGGCACCTTACAGCCCCCCTGGCATTCCCAGTACCCAGAGGCACAAACAGCCCCCCCAGCCCAATAAATAGTGACTGTCTGTGGCACCTTACAGCCCCCCTGGCATTCCCAGTACCCAGAGGCACAAACAGCCCCCCCAGCCCAATAAATAGTGACTGTCTGTGGCACCTTACAGCCCCCCTGGCATTCCCAGTACCCAGAGGAACAACAGCCCCCCCAGCCCAATAAATAGTGAGTGTCTGTGGCACCTTACAGCCCCCCTGGCATTCCCAGTACCCAGAGGCACAAACAGCCCCCCCAGCGCAATAAATAGTGACTGTCTCTGGCACCTTACAGCCCCCCTTGCATTCCCAGTACCCATTCTGACTGGGTTTATAGTTATGTGTAACTGTCACTGTCTGTGTCTGTCCCTTTCCCTTCTCTGCACTGCTGGTTCTGACTCCTGATACAACTTCCCAATATCCATTCATTCCTCATTCTCACTGGGTTTATAGTTTCGTGTAACTGTCACTGTGTCTGTCTGTCCCTTTCACTTCTCTGCACTGCTGGTTCTGACTCCTGATACAACTTCCCAATATCCATTCATTTCTCATTCTCACTGGGTTTATAGTTATGTGTAACTGTCACTGTGTTTGTCTGTCCCATTCTCTTCACTGCTGGTTCTGACTCCTGATACAACTCCCCAATATCCATTCATTCCTCATTTTTTTTTTAAAAGGTTTTTATTTTGCATTTTCAAGAAACAACAAAAAAAAACATAGACATTTACATACATATAAAACTAATAAACATCATGTGGTTTTACATCATATTGCCTTGGTTTTATTTATTCAGTCGTATTTCTAGCATTGTTCCCACTTGGTCTATTCTGGTTTGGGGCTTTGTGGCGGGGCTGGCCGCTAAGGCATGGGGAGTGAGGGCAGTTCAGGAGGTAGCATCTATCCAGCTTCTCCAGATTTTTTCATATTTTTGGGGACAACCCCGTGCAGTATATGTAATTTGGCATAGTGGTAGCAGGGTTCTAACTAGATTTAGCCATCTATCTATTGTGGGGGGGGACTGGGCCATCCAGTGCAGGAGTATGCATTTCCTGGCATAAAACAGTAGACTACGGTAAAGGATTCTCATGTGGGCTGTCGGGGTAAGGTCGTCAATTACCCCTAGTAGGCAGACCTTAGGTGTCAAAAGATTTGGAAGGGGGGTTTTTTCCCCAATATAGGCTGTTATTCATTCCTCATTTTAACTGGGTTTATAGTTATGTGTAACTGTCACTGTGTCTGTCTGTCCCTTTCCCTTCTCTGCACTGCTGGTTCTGACTCCTGATACAACTTCCCAATATCCATTCATTTCTAATTCTCACTGGGTTTATAGTTATGTGTAACTTTCACGGTGACTGTCTGTCCCTTTCTCTTCACTGCTGGTTCTGACTCCTGATACAACTTCCCAATATCCATTCATTCCTCATTCTCACTGGGTTTATAGTTATGTGTAACTGTCACTGTGTCTGTCCCTTTCCCTTCACTGCACTGCTGGTTCCGTCTCCTGATACAACTCCCCAATATCCATTCATTCCTCTTTCTATCTGTGTTTATAGTAATGTGTAACTGTCACTGTGTCTGTCTCTCACTTTCTCTTCTCTGCAATGCTGGTTCTGACTCCTGATACAACTCCCCAATATCCATTCATTCCTCATTCTCACTGGGTTTATAGTTATGTGTAACTGTCACAGTGTCTGTCTGTCCCTTTCCCTTCCCTGCACTGCTGGTTCTGACTAGTGATACAACTCCCCAATATCCATTCATTCCTCATTCTCACTGGGTTTATAGTTATGTGTAACTGTCACTATGTCTGTCCCTTTCCCTTCTCTGCACTGCTGGTTCTGACTCCTGATACAACTCCCCAATATCCATTCATTCCTCATTCTCACTGGGTTTATAGTTATGTGTAACTGTCACAGTGTCTGTCTGTCCCTTTCCCTTCTCTGCACTGCTGGTTCTGACTAGTGATACAACTCCCCAATATCCATTCATTCCTCAATCTCACTGGGTTTATAGTTACCGTATATACTCGAGTATAAGCAGAGTTTTTCAGCCCCCAAAATGTGCTCAAAAAGTAACCCCCGGCTTATACTCGAGTCAATACATTTTTCCAGTTTTCTTAGGTAAAATTAGGTACCTCGGTACCTAGTTAGCAGGCATATGGCTTAAAGAAACTGGAGAATGACACAAACCATTTGCAGGAAAACATACAATGCTGCCTTGCAGAACTGAGCTCCTAGGTTCAATTCCAGCCAGGGCACTATATGCTTGCGTGGGTATCCTCTAGGAACCCCAGGTTCCTCCCACACTGCAAAAACATACAGGGTTCTGTAAACTCCTGGTAAAAGTGACCACAGTGAATGTGAATTGTAAGCTCCACTGGGACTGATGAAACAATGTACTTAGTGATCTCTGTACAGTGTAGTCGAATACACCAGCGCTATATAAAGGATAATAATAGTTATCAGCAGTATTGCTCTTAGCAAGGGCGCATACTGACCTGCTCCTCAAAGGTAGCTTTGTATTGCTCCAGTTGCTTTACCAGATCCTCGTGTTCCTCATCAAACTCAGCGATCTTCTTGCGGTAATACTCTAACAGCTCTCTGGGCGGCCGCAGGAAAGCCAGGCGCTCGTTGATTGGAGGCAGCGGAGTGGAGTCCCCTCGGTTCTTCTGGGTGTGGCTGGAGCTCATGGTGGTATCTTGAAGGGAAGGAGACCTGTAAATAACAAAACCATATAGATAAAATCATACAAGCAGCTCCAACTTTAGGATCACAATTTTGCATTGAGAGCAGCCTATTACAGGTATGGAACCTGTTATCCAGAATGCTCTGGACCTGGGGTTTTCCAGATTAGGGGTCTTTCTGTAACTTGGTTCTCTATACTACAAATCTATTAAAAAATAATTTAAACATTACATAAACCTAAAAGGATTGTTTATATAGGATTTATTATATCTTAGTAAGAACCAATTACAAGTTACTGTTTTATTACTACAGAGGGGTCTATGCGAGACGGCCTTCCTATAATTCGGAGCTTTCTGGATAACAAATTTCTGGATAATTGATCCTATACCCGTACAAACGATCCAGGGTACTAATTTCTCTGTCAAAAATATGTTACCCATGACATATATATATATATATATTACATTCCCAATGATTATGAGTGCGCAAAATCATTGGGAATGGATATTGGATAAAACTAAGTGCAGCACCCGTTTGTGAATTGTGAATGTGGACTGTTCATGGGAGTGCGGACCTTACAGTGTTATATATATATATTTGTTTCTTCTGAAATAAATTGGATTTTGACTTACCTTCCTTCATGCATGCCACGGTGGGGTGAAAAGTCCATATTTTCCAGCCTTTTTCAATTCACAGCTACAGAAAAAAGTGAAGACACACAGAGATTCATTGATAGGAACAAGATAAAGGTGGTAAGTGAATTGCTATAAACGTACAGATGGTTGGCCAGCATGGTCAAAATTGGCCTAACATTCCCTAACCAAACATACTGTAGACTGGTATGGGCAGCTATAGGGTTAAAGCTGGACAATAGGTGGGTAGCCTAACTCTCTTGCTGGGAAATCAGTGAATACAAAGGGTATTTTCTGTATAACCCCCCGGGGGCCAGTGCTGAGGGCAGCAGCTTCAGGGGGTGTCTATATAGGATTTTTTATTTGCCATGGATACATATAAGGGACCTATCATGGCTTATGGGATGCTCAAGGAGAACTAAAGCTTAACTAAAGCAATAGGCTAGAAATATTTTGGGTTATGTTTTGGGCTTCTGTACCGGCCCAAGGCAACCACAGCCCTTTTGTGCCTTCAAAGATGCCCCCAGCTGCCCCCCATTTTCTTTTCTGCCGATTCCCTGCACTTGCTCTGTGCCGCTCTCAGTTACGGAGCTTAGGGACCAACGGACAATATACTGTATATATAGAATATAAATGCAACAGTATAAAGCTGATTAGTAATTCATTCGGATTCACATAACATTGCAGTTCTGAAACCAGTGCAATTAGAAACAGAATGTAATAATCAGACCTGTAGCATCAGTTTATAGGACAGGCCAGCCTCATTTTCTGCTTGATAATTTGTAATGGCCTCTCAACAGCTGTAACTATTGCTCTGTGAGGCTACAGTTTATTTGTTATTTATACTTTATATTACGTATCTTTCCATTCAGCCCCTCTCCTATTCATATATCAGTCTTTCATTCAAACCACACACTGGTTGCTAAGGTAATTTGGATCCTAGCAACCAAGTAACTTCTGAAACTCCAAGCTGGAAAGCTGCTGAACAGAAACTTAAATAATTAATAAAAATTGAAGACCAATTGAAAATTGTTTCAGAATATTACTCTCTATATCAGGGGTCCCCAACCTTTAAATCCATGAGCCACATAAAGTGGGGAACAAAAAAAGCACAATAAAAGCTCTGGGGGTGCCAAATAAGAGCTACGATTGGTTAGGGGGTCAAGTGCGGGGTATGGCTTATTATTTAGCATACAGACCTATCCAATGGCGCTATAGCTGTGCATAAATGTATATAACCCCTGCCCCCCAGATGTCACACTGTACGTACCTGTACCCCACCTTACGAGCTCTGGTACAAGGTACTACGCGGGTCCCCTACCGCCAGATGCCTTCCTCTCAACTGCACCATCCAAACAACCCGCCTCCGCAAGCTTAACTAATCACGCACCCAGGTCAATACAGAACCATTGAAGCATCCAATCAGCTAGGGCGATACTTGAGTCAGCCGGCCCTCCCGCCAGGTGTCTTCTGGGAATTGTAGTTTTTTCTATTACAGCTTGACGGCGCTACCCACATGTGTTTAAACTACAATTCTCTCAGGTTGTGTTAGATTCAAAAACGAATTGTGTCATAATGACTTTATCTTCACGCAATATATGTATTATAATTGTTTATTATCATTATTGATGTAAGATTTACCAGACTTTCCCTCTACATACAGTCTGTAAATGGCTACTCTGGCAATGACTGGTCTCAGGAATTGATATTTTTGATTTCTGGGTCAGCCTAACAGGATCCGAATCACTCCATACTAAAAAAATGAGCAACCAATCAGGTTCCTTCATCTTCCTTTTTATCTAATCATCAAAGCTAATGTTTGAATGATGGCAATAACTTTACTGTTGAATTTGTTTTTATTTAATTTTTTTGCACCAAGTGATTTGCACCTTTCCCATCATGGATGTATATCTTGCTGATTCCCACAATATATATTCCTGACTGGGCAGGCCTTTGCTTTGGCCCCATAAAGAGGCCAAGTAGATCTTGACCTTATATGTAGGGGCCAATTTGACAGCCTATGTCAGCCCATACATGGCTAGCTTTGGCTGCTAAATACACAGCATTTCTACTCCCTAGAACATTTAGACCAGGGGTGGGCAAACTTTTTGGCTAAGGGGCCAAAAGATGGGCCGGGGGGTTGACAGACGGGCTGGGCCAGCGTTAGTCCAAGTCTCGCGCGAGAGTCGGCAGGCAAGATTAAAAAGACCAACGGGCCACATTAAAAAGACCAACGGGACGGATGTGGCCCGCGGGCCGCAGTTTGCCCACCCCTGATTTAGCCACTGGTTCTGTTCCTTATACAGGGGCACTTCTGCCATGGGATAAGGTGAAAACATTGGGTGCTCCACACTAGCAATTTGACTCCCACTGCACCCTCTAAAATGTATGTGCTGGGGTGCCATTGGCTATATTACACTAATGTAAAATGCAGATACGCACCCCATACCTTATATAAGACACAAGGTCAGAGGTGCAGGTGTTCTGCCTGGTACAGCCAGATACATGTACATTTGTTAGTATGTAAACCAAAGGCAGAGTTGTATAGCCGGGGCCAGATTTCATTATAATGTGCCCCTAGTATACCGGGAAGGTGCTTCCATAGTCTTTATTTGATTTTAAATGAAAACAAATTAAAACTCATTAAACATTGTCCAATCCATCGCTGCCATAAAACCATCCAGAAAATATATATTTCTCTAATTCCAGGTCCTCAGTGATCCAGTCCTAATACTACTGCCCACTGAGACCAGGGAGGGGATCAGGGAATACACACAGGAGAAGCGGAGTAAAACTGGAAAGGATCATTCATTTATCTCTGAAAGAATCGCACATGTTCAGGAAATAGCAGCGGTGTACAACTATCAGAAAGGAGCCCCAACCTTTCTTACTCGTGAGCCACAGTCACATGTAAAGAGACATGCACATGCACCCAATACACCTGCAAGTCAGTTAGGCTAGGCTGTGGGGGGCAATAGGGTACATGGCAGGGGCCACACGTACAAGGCAATGTTCTGGGTACACAATAAGCTATGTATGTACTGCCCATCTAAGGGCAAACAAAGCCCATATAAACCTCACTCATCAAAAGGGTACACTTCCCCTTTAACAGCAGCGCCTGTCATGTGATGTCACTGGGATGAGAGCTGCCTTCCCACTAGGAAAGGTTCAAGTATCAAATTTCAAGCTTCTTGTCATAATCAAATAACAAAGATGCATCATTACTGTAATGAAAGTGACAGTTGGTACAGTCCATGGTTGCCATGGTAGTGAGAGGTAAGCGTGCATCACCTTTGCTCCACTATTTACACAGTGGAGCAAAGAAATTGTGATGTCAATGTGATGTCAATGTGATGTCAATGTGATGAGAGCTGCCTTCACTCTAGGAAAGTGACAGTTGGTACAGTCCGTTGGTTGCCATTGCGGTGAGAGGTAAGCGTGCATCTCCTCTGATAGATTTTTTGCCTAAAAACCCTTATTTTAGCTAAAAAGGAGGGGCAATAGTTGGGTGACTCCCCCCCCCAGACTAGGGGATGTTGCTCCTGTCAACGATTTTAGTGAATTTGGAGAATTGTCCCCTAAAATGGGCTTCGCAGGCGCCTTTACTCCCAGCGCTGGTTGGGAGACACAGACCCAGGGTTGGGCAGTACTGACAGGCTGCTAAGAGTTTTGCCCCTCTGCCCCCGGGTATCTGCCCTGCCCTTATGTACCAGCCTTAATGTGTAACTGAATGTAAGGCAATAAATACCAATACGTTTCCCTATTACAGAATACTGAGTGTCAGTAAGCGTGAGATTTGGGGGGAACACTTTGAATGGGGCCCCTGACCCAATGTTGCACCTTAAAAGGGTAAATGCATTATCCGTCAAGCTGACTTGCCCTTTTTATTCCCGTCTCTATACAGATTGCTGCAGTGAGCGACTAGTTAGCGCCTTTGAGATTCAGCGTTTATCCTGCTTTTTGGACAGAGATTTTTTTTCTGGTTTCTCCTCATCAGTTCACCTTTTCCACCCATAGTTGAGCCTTGAGGAGAGCCAGAGCCTATTGAGGGGGGCCCCTTAGGGTTCTCCGGCCCCGGGCCGGCCGGCCGCCCCCCCCCCATTCCATCTTTTTTTTCCCATCTCTGGAGCTTCTTTGAGAGGTAATGTAGCAAATCCAGTTTATGATTTCTCCTACAGCAAGTCTCCCCCGCATCAAAAAATCAACTGTACATAGAACACAGTACAGGTATGGGACCTGTTATCCAGAATGCTCGGGACCTGGGGTATTCCGGATAAGGGATCCTTCTGTAATTTGGATCTACATACCATAAGTCTGCTAAACATCATTTAAATATTGAATAAACCCAATAGGCTTGTTTTGCCTCCAATAAGGGGTAATTATATATTGGATGGGATCAAGTACAGGTACTGTTTTATTATTACAGAGAAAAGGGAATCATTTAACCATTAAATAAACCCAATAGGGCTGTTCTGCCCCAATAAGGGGTAATTATATCTTAGTTGGGATCAAGTACAGGTACTGTTTTATTATTACAGAGAAAAGGGAATCATTTAACCATTAAATAAACCCAATAGGGCTGTTCTGCCCCAATAAGGGGTAATTATATCTTAGTTGGGATCAAGTACAGGTACTGTTTTATTATTACAGAGAAAAGGGAATCATTTAACCATTAAATAAACCCAATAGGGCTGTTCTGCCACAATAAGGGGTAATTATATCTTAGTTGGGATCAAGTACAGGTACTGTTTTATTATTACAGAGAAAAGGGAATCATTTAACCATTAAATAAACCCAATAGGGCTGTTCTGCCCCCAATAAGGGGTAATTATATCTTAGTTGGGATCAAGTACAGGTACTGTTTAATTATTAAAGAGAAAAGCAATTTTAAAATTCTGAATTATTTGACTAAAATAGAGTCTATGGGAGAAGGACTTTCCGTAATTCAGAGCTTTTGGATAATGGGTTTCCAGATATGGGGTCCGATACCTGTACAGATAAAAAGGAAATCATTTTTAAAAATTAGAATTATTTGCTTATAAATAAGTCTATGGGAGATGGACTTTCCGTAATTCGGAACTTTCTGGATAACGGGTTTCCGGATAAGGGATCCTATACCTGTATTGGGAAATGCTAAAGTGATGTTTTTCATTTTGTCTTCACAGAAACAACATGTTGAAGCGGCTGAAGTGCTGTTTCTCTTGCTTCGGCAAGGTAAGGGCTTCATCTCTTTCTGCTGTAACAGGACATATTTCATTCTGTGGGAAACTTCATGGAGGGGCAAATGGAAAGGGAACACCTAATCACATGACCTGATAGACTGCCCGCAGCTCAGACTAAGGGGCATATTTCATATTTGTGTCGTTTTTGCAATTTTTTTCCACTTCGACTAAACTCACTAACTGCGATCGCAAAGCTCGAATAGTTGGAATGTTTCACTATGACACTACCCATTGACTTCTACAGGATCTCGCCAGCAAATGTACCGGCAATGTACTTGTACTTGTACATTTATAATAATTAGTCCTCGGGCCCCAGCCAACCCATCATTACTCCGCCCCTATTTGCATCATGCCCCGTATCCTGGGTGCCGCCCCCTAGCAAACATGCCCCCACCCTGGCCGGTATTAGACATAACAAAAGGTGGAAAGCCTAATTGTGCCCCTAACTATCACTAGTGCTGTTTCACAATGACACACACACATTGTATGATTCCGCTTTAGTGTAGGGGATACACAGTGTCATACTTGTGTTTGCACCAAATCCCTCATGTGTCACTGAATACTCACTCCTCCATTTATTGCATTATAGTTTTCCTATTTGTGCTTTTATTTTCTCTGATAAAACTTTTTTTCTTCATTACAGAGGAAACGAAAGCGGGCAGATCATTCCACCCCGGAATCTGTCATGGTAAGAACTGGGCAACATCATTTCCTAAACACCATTTTCCTACCTACTTGTGTTATCAAAGCCGTGTTATTTCCTTGCCTATAGATTTCTATGCGCAATAACCTTGATGAGGCTGCACTATGTACATAGGGGCCCATTTACAGGTATGGGACCCATTATCCAGAATGCTCGGGACCTGGGGTTTTCTGGATAAGGGGTCTTTCCGTAATTTCGGATCTCATACCGAAAGTCGACTAAAAACATTATTTAAACAGGAAATAAACCCAATAGAATAGTTTTGCCTCCAATAAGGAATAATTATATCTTAGTTGGGATCAAGTACAGGTACTGTTTTATTATTACAGAGAAAAGGGAATCATTTAACCATTAAATAAACCCAATAGGGCTGTTCTGCCCCCAATAAGGGGTAATTATATCTTAGTTGGGATCAAGTACAGGTACTGTTTTATTTTTACAGAGAAAAAGAAAATCATTTTTAAATATGAATTATTTGATTAAAATGGAGTCTATGGGAGATGGGCTTTCCGTAATTTGGAACTTTACGGATAATGGGTTTCCGGATAAGGGTCCAATACCTGTACTAAGGTTTTCTGAGACATGCTTGTAATTTTTTAACGTTTGTTTTTTTTGTCTTGAAACATTTAAGATAATTTGGAGTATTTTCTCTAAAAATTCGTTTTTTTTTAACGTATAAAACTTTATATGACTTTTTTTGACTGCCAAAAGGTGCGCCAGGTTTAAGCTGGTACCATGGTTTGGATCTGGCAACGTCGTTTGCCACATGAGTAGCAAATAATTCAATAATAAAACACCAGTCCCTGAATATTACATATCATTGATTTTCACTTCTTGACTTTTATCTCTTTACCAGAAACAACCAGAAATCCCCGGCAAAAACACCTGCCAAGTAGTAAAAAATAAACATACATGAAATGGTTTGCTTTTTGGAAGTTTAGTGAATTTGTTTTGTACAAGGTCTTTTTTAGATACTAAACTACAAGTATATACAAGTTATAGTAAGTTGATCGGGTAACTTTATTTCTCTTAGGAGGAGATCCCAGAGCCGCAAATGGAGCCGGCGATAGAGAACTGCCGGGTAAGCAAAATAAAGGGGAGAGTAGGGGCAAAAAAAAATCACCCTATATTTTATACAAGACTGTATATTAGCTTCTTTATTACAACGTGGAACATCTTTCTCTTACCTTTTTTTAATCAGGAGACTCCAGGAATCCCTGACACGGAGATCTGTCAGGTAAGGAAAAATAATAGGGTCACAATAAAGAAAGATATTTTAGATTCACTTTGGGGGAGGCAATTTGTTAGGCACCGCCTACTTCAGCGTTGGTGAGTCTGTCCCACCTCCTTATTATGCCCTGTGTTACACAGCAACATACACCTTCTATTTCTCATATATTTATATCAAATAAGACTTTCCCAAACTTTGCTTTACTTTGAGCCATGAGAATTTTTTTTACAATCTTTTTTTCGGTTTTAAACAGGAGGAAGAAGTGATTGGGCAGGAGAGCCCCGGCACCGGCCCCTGCCACTCACAGGTAAGCAGAAAATAACACATGAATGAAAAATATTAATTTTTATCATCTTCTCTGCTGATCTGAGGTTTTCTTTCTTAACCAGGAACCCTTGGAAGAACACGGAGACCCTCCCTTTACCACCTGTGAGGTACGGGGGCAAAAAGTTTGCAGGGGTCCCAATGTGTTTTTATTGGCGCTACAGGGTTCATGAATAATATCTGTAAAGGATAATAATTATATTTACCTAACAGTCAGTATCTGTTACTTAGCGGTCTTCTATCTCGTATAAATTAGAAAATGAAAAAATGATTGGTTGCTATGATTACATCCACTCACACAATTTAACTCATAGGCTGCCGCCACATGTGTAGATTCTCGGCCTGCGGATAAACACGGGCTGGGAATCCGACCCCATGTCCCTAAATGCTTCTTGATGTGCCGGCGCCCCGAGCCATTGCGCTGCCTTGGGTTCAGGCAAACAGAGTGGATTTTGGTGGGAAACTCCTGAGTATAGCTCCAGCCAACACAATGGCTCCAGGTGCAGGCACGGCAATAAGCTTTTTGGGGTACAGGGGGGAAGATATTCAGCCTGAGTTTATGCACAGGCCGAGAATCCACCAATCAAATGTGCAAATAAGGGAGCAGGGAGCCACTGGGGCTCTGTACTTACTAATGTTGCAAAACTGTATTTATATTTCCCAGGAGTCACCATTCCAAACTGGCCACGACACCGGCCAGGAAGTGAGCTCAGACGAGCAACTGAGCGAGGAGGAGGACCTTGAGGAGGTTTGAGCTGAATTTAATATTTTTTCTCTCAATATATCATTAGACCATTTTAAACCTCCGAGCAGCCCCCAATCCCACCACATCATGGAAACTCTTATGTAGGCCCCATTCCACCCTTACCTGAATGTCACAAGTGCTCAGTGGGGCAGTTGGTCACCACTTTGTGCCTCCGTTAAAGCCTCTCAGACCTTCCACATCTCTCATTGCCCTTCTAGAACATGCAGACTAAAGCCAAGATGCAGGAAGGCTTCACTATACATAGTCCTGCAATCAGAGCAATGAGGGGTATAAAAGAAAGGACACTGCAAAACATAACAAGCATCAACCCTGCCCCCAAGCTCTGCTGTCTCCCCTTATTTATGGGCACAAACATATACATTTGGGTGTTGCAGTTCTACTTTAAGGTCGAGGGTTGGGTTCATATAACAACAAATAGGAGATATGACAGGAATCTGGCACTAACACCTGCCAGCCTGAAATCTCCAACAGAGAGCGAGTGGGCGCTCCGACCAACTACCAACACTCTGCACTGGGGCAGTAATCCACGGTGGCCAATAAGATTTTTGCTTTCATGGTTCTACCTGTAGCTGACTGAACAAAGGTAATAGCTATATGGTTGCTATGGGTTACTGCCCAGGTATAGTTTTGCCCAGTGTTGATAAATGAGCCCAACTGTATCATGTGCTGGCCTCTGTGGCCATTTCACATTCCTGTGAGTAACGATCTGCCCTACAGATATCACTGCTGATTCCCTGGTGGCCAATGGGGGGTGAGGCACAAACGGCTTCTGTAGCGCTGGCTTACATATCCCCCTTACCAAATGGGTTTTCCCACTGGGCAACAACTGGCGCCAGGTAACCAATACAAGAATGAAAGGTACCATTACAGGTAGCGGATATTCTGTAGCCCCAGCATTTTATATCTAAAGAACAAGTATTTGTCAAGTTTTTACCTTATTTAAATAATTTTTAAAATGTTTCTCTATTTTTTCAGCGCTCGACTGGAAGACTGTTCAGGGCAGTACCCTGCCAACATCTACCTTCCGTTGCCCTCCTCGACACCAGTCCCCTCCCTCCCATCCCTTCCTTCGACTCAAGCCCCGCCCTCCCACAACTTAGTTCCAGGCCCCCACTCTCCCACAACTTCGTTCCACACAAGCCCCCACCCGCCCCCCGCTTTGTTCCAAGCCCCCTCCCTCCCACCCCTTCCTACCAATCAAGCCCCGCCCTCCCACCCCTTAGTTCCAGGCCCCCACTCTCCCACCCCTTCGTTCCACACAAGCCCCCACCCGCCCCCCGCTTTGTTCCAAGCCCCCTCCCTCCCACCCCTTCCTTCCAATCAAGCCCCACCCTCCCACCCCTTAGTTCCAGGTCCCCACTCTCCCACCCCTTCGTTCCACACAAGCCCCCACCCGCCCCCCGCTTTGTTCCAAGCCCCCTCCCTCCCACCCCTTCCTTCCAATCAAGCCCCACCCTCCCACCCCTTAGTTCCAGGCCCCCACTCTCCCACCCCTTCGTTCCACACAAGCCCCCACCCGCCCCCCGCTTTGTTCCAAGCCCCCTCCCTCCCACCCCTTCCTTCCAATCAAGCCCCACCCTCCAACCCCTTAGTTCCAGGCCCCCAATCTCCCACCCCTTCGTTCCACACAAGCCCCCCCCCCCCCCCCGCTTTGTTCCAAGCCCCCTCCCTCCCACCCCTTTCTTCCAATTAAGCCCCACCCTCATGGTGGAGGTGGAGGAGGAGGAGATTTGGTTGTAACTACCAACACTCTGCACTGGGTAGGTAATAAACTGTGGCCAATCAGATGTTTGTTTTCATAGTTCTACCTGTATCTGACTGAACAAAGGTAATAGCTATATGGTTGCTATGGGTTACTGCCCAGGTGCAGTTTTGCCCAGTGTTGATAAATGAGCCCAACTGTATCATGTGCTGGCCTCTGTGGCCATTTCACATTCCTGTTAGTAACGATCTGCCCTACAGATATCACTGCTGATTCCCTGGTGGCCAATGGGGGGTGAGGCACAAACGGCTGCTGTAGCGCTGGCTTACATATCCCCCTTACCAAATGGGTTTTCCCACTGGGCAACAACTGGCGCCAGGTAAGCAATACAAGAATGAAAGGTACCATTACAGGTAGCGGATATTCTGTAGCCCCAGCATTTTATATCTAAAGTATTTGTCTGTAGTTTTTATCTTATTTAAACAATTTCTAAAATGTTTCTCTATTTTTTTCAGCGCTCGACTGGAAGACTGTTCAGGGCAGTATCCTGCCAACATCTACCTTCCGTTGCCCTGCTCGACACCAGTCCCCTCCCTCCCACCCCTTCCTTCCACACAAGCCCCGCCCTCCCACCCCTTAGTTCCAGGCCCCCGCTCTACCACCACTTCCGCTAAATCCCCCGCCCGCCCGCCCCTTCCGCTAAATCCCCCGCCCGCCCGCCCCTTCCGCTAAATCCCCCGCCCGCCCGCCCCTTCCGCTAAATCCCCCGCCCGCCCGCCCCTTCCGCTAAATCCCCCGCCCGCCCGCCCCTTCCGCTAAATCCCCCGCCCGCCCGCCCCTTCCGCTAAATCCCCGCCCGCCCGCCCCTTCCGCTAAATCCCCGCCCTCCCGCCCCTTCCGCTAAATCCCCCGCCTCCCGCCCCTTCCGCTAAATCCCCCGCCCCTTCCGCTAAATCCCTTCCGCCCCTTCCGCTAAATCCCCCGCCCTCCCGCCCCTTCCGCTAAATCCCCGCCCTCCCGCCCCTTCCGCTAAATCCCCCGCCCTCCCGCCCCTTCCGCTAAATCCCCCGCCTTCCACTAAATCCCCCGCCCCCGCCCTTCCACTAAATCCCCCGCCCCCCGCCCCTTCCACTAAATCCCCGCCCGCCCTTCCACTAAATCCCGCCCCTTCCACTAAATCCCCCGCCCTCCGCCCTTCCACTAAATCCCCCGCCCCTTCCACTAAATCCCCCGCCCTCCCGCCCCTTCCACTAAATCCCCCGCCCCTTCCACTAAATCCCCGCCCGCCCGCCCCTTCCACTAAATCCCCCGCCTTCCACTAAATCCCCGCCCCCGCCCTTCCACTAAATCCCCGCCCGCCCGCCCTTCCGCCCCCGCCCCTTCCACTAAATCCCCGCCCGCCCGCCCCTTCCACTAAATCCCCCGCCTCCGCCCCTTCCACTAAATCCCCCGCCCGCCCGCCCCTTCCACTAAATCCCCCGCCCTCCCGCCCCTTCCACTAAATCCCCCGCCCGCCCGCCCCTTCCACTAAATCCCCCGCCCGCCCGCCCCTTCCACTAAATCCCCCGCCCGCCCGCCCCTTCCACTAATCCCCCGCCCGCCCGCCCCTTCCACTAAATCCCCCGCCCGCCCGCCCCTTCCACTAAATCCCCCCGCCCGCCCGCCCCTTCCACTAAATCCCCCGCCCGCCCGCCCCTTCCACTAAATCCCCCGCCGCCCGCCCCTTCCACTAAATCCCCCGCCCGCCCGCCCCTTCCACTAAATCCCCCGCCCGCCCGCCCCTTCCACTAAATCCCCCGCCCGCCCGCCCCTTCCACTAAATCCCCGCCCGCCCGCCCCTTCCACTAAATCCCCCGCCCGCCCGCCCCTTCCACTAAATCCCCCGCCCGCCCGCCCCTTCCACTAAATCCCCCGCCCGCCCGCCCCTTCCACTAATCCCCCGCCCGCCCGCCCCTTCCACTAAATCCCCGCCCCCCGCCCCTTCCACTAAATCCCCCGCCCGCCCGCCCCTTCCACTAAATCCCGCCGCCCGCCCGCCCTTCCACTAAATCCCCCGCCCGCCCGCCCCTTCCACTAAATCCCCGCCCGCCCGCCCCTTCCACTAAATCCCCCGCCCGCCCGCCCCTTCCACTAAATCCCCGCCCGCCCGCCCCTTCCACTAAATCCCCCGCCCGCCCCTTCCACTAAATCCCCCGCCCGCCCGCCCCTTCCACTAAATCCCCCGCCGCCCGCCCCTTCCACTAAATCCCCCGCCCGCCCGCCCCTTCCACTAAATCCCCCGCCCGCCCCTTCCACTAAATCCCCCGCCCGCCCCACTAAATCCACCCGCCCGCCCGCCCCTTCCAAATCCAGCCGCCCGCCCGCCCTTTCCACTGAATCCAGCCGCCGCCCGCCTTCCACTGAATCCACCCGCCCGCCCCACCCGCCCTTCACTGAATCCACCCGCCCGCCCGCCCTTCCACTGAATCACCGGCCGCCCGCCCCTTCCACTGAATCCACCCGGCCGCCCGCCCCTTCCACTGAATCCACCCGCCCCGCCCGCCCCTTCCACTGAATCCACCGCCCTCCCGCCCCTTCCACTGAATCCCGCCCCGCCCCTCCCCGCCCCCCTTCCACTGAATCCACCCGCCTCCCGCCCCTTCACTGAATCCACCCGCCCTCCCGCCCCTTCCACTGAATCCACGCCGCCCTCCCGCCCCTTCACTGAATCCACCGCCCTCCCGCCCCTTCCACTGAATCCACCCGCCCTCCCGCCCCTTCCACTGAATCCACCCGCCCTCCCCCCCCTTCCACTGAATCCACCGCCCTCCCCCCCTTCCACTGAATCCACCCGCCCTCCCCCCCTTCCACTGAATCCACGCCGCCCTCCCGCCCCTTCCACTGAATCCACCGCCCTCCCGCCCCTTCCACTGAATCCACCCGCACCTCCCGCCCCTTCCACTGAATCCAACCCGCCCTCCCGCCCGCTTCCACTGAAACTCCACCCGCCCTCCCGCCCCTTCCACTGAATCCACCCGCCCTCCGCCCCTTCCACTGAATCCACCCGGCCCCCCGGCCCCTTCCACTGAATCCACCCGCCCTCCCCCCTCCACTGAATCCACCGCCTCCCCCCCTTCCACTGAATCCACCCGCCCTCCCCCCCCTCCACTGAATCCGCCGCCCTTTCCACTGATCCTCCACCCGCCACTGAATCCACCCGCCCTCCGAATCCACCCGCCCGCCCCTTCCACTGAATCCACCCGCCCTTCCACTGGCCGCCCCTTCCACTGAATCCAACTGGCCCGCCCCCGCCCTCCACTGAATCCTTTCCACTGAATCCACCGCCTCCCGCCCCTTCCACTGCCGCCCCTTCCACTAAATCCAAAAATCCACGCCGCCTTTCCATTAAATCCACCCGCCCGCGCCGCCGCCCGCCCCTTCCATTAATTTCCATTAAATCCACCGCCCACGGGCGGGGGATTTAGTGGAAGGGGCGGGCGGCGGGCGGGCGGGGATTTCGGGCGGGTGTGGAAGGGGCGGGAGGGCGGGGGATTTCGTGGAAGGGGCGGGAGGGCGGGGGCGTGGAAGGGCGGGAGGGCGGGGATTTATTTCGTGGAAGGGGCGGGAGGGCGGGGGATTTCGTGAAGGGGCGGGAGGGCGGGGGATTTAGTGGAAGGGGCGGGAGGGCGGGGATTTAGTGGAAGGGGCGGGAGGGCGGGGGATTTAGTGGAAGGGGCGGGAGGGCGGGGGATTTAGTGGAAGGGGCGGGCGGGGGATTTAGTGGCGGGAGGGGGGGATTTAGTGGAAGGGGCGGGAGGGCGGGGATTCGGGAGGGCGGGGGATTTAGTGGAAGGGGCGGGAGGGCGGGGATTTAGTGGAAGGGGCGGGCGGGCGGGGGATTTAGTGGAAGGGGCGGGAGGCGGGGGATTTAGTGGAAGGGGCGGGAGGGCGGGGGATTTAGTGGAAGGGCGGCGGGCGGGGGGGGATTTAGTGGAAGGGGCGGCGGGCGGGGGATTTAGTGGAAGGGGCGGGCGGCGGGGGATTTAGTGGAAGGGGCGGGCGGGCGGGGGATTTAGTGGAAGGGGCGGGCGGGCGGGGGATTTAGTGGAAGGGGCGGGCGGGCGGGGATTTAGTGGAAGGGGCGGGCGGGATTTAGTGGAAAGGGGCGGGCGGATTTAGTCGGGCGGATTTAGTGGAAGGGGCGGGGGGATTTAGTGGAAGGGGCGGGCGGGGGATTTAGTGGAAGGGGCGGGAGGGCGGGGGATTTAGTGGAAGGGGCGGGAGGGCGGGGGATTTAGTGGAAGGGCGGGGGATTTAGTGGAAGGGCGGGGGGCGGGGGATTTAGTGGAAGGGCGTTTAGTGGAAGGGCGGGAGGGCGGGGGATTTAGTGGAAGGGGCGGGAGGGCGGGGGATTTAGTGGAAGTTTTAGTGGAAGGGGCGGGAGGGCGGGGGATTTAGTGGAAGGGGCGGGAGGGCGGGGGATTTAGTGGAAGGGGCGGGAGGGCGGGGATTTAGCGGGAGGGCGGGGGATTTAGTGGAAGGGGCGGGAGGGCGGGGGATTTAGTGGAAGGGGCGGGAGGGCGGGGAGTGGAAGGGGCGGGAGGGCGGGGGATTTAGTGGAAGGGGCGGGAGGGGCGGGGGATTTAGTGGAAGGGGCGGGAGGGCGGGGATTTAGTGGAAGGGGCGGGTTTTAGTGGAAGTTCCCCGCCCCTTCCATTAAATCCACCCGCCCGCCCGCCCCTTCCATTAATCCACCCGCCCGCCCGCCCCTTCCATTTAATCCACCGCCCGCCCGCCCCTTCCATTTAATCCACCCGCCCGCCCGCCCCTTCCATTTAATCCACCCCGCCCCTTCCATTTAATCCACCGCCCGCCGCCCTTCCATTTAATTTTAATCCACCGCCCGCCCTTCCATTTAATCCACCCGCCCGCCCTTCCATTTAATCCACCCGCCCACCCGCCCCCCCATTCCATTTAATCCACCCGCCCGCCCCTTCCATTTAACCGCCCGCCCCTTCAACGAAAGCCCCCGCCATAACATATAAAGCCCTGATCCAGGGAGTAAACCCGACTGCCGTTTCTAGGGGTCAGGAAGGAATTTTTACCCTCGGTACAAATTGGCCCAGTGCCAGGGATTTTTTGCCTTCCTCTGGATCACTGGCTTTTAGGAATGCCCAACCCCCACTTATCTACATCTAAATAAATCCTGTGCCCACCAACAGGTTTCCCCATAAACATGTCTCTGTGTTTTTCTTGAATCCCTATGGTGAATATTGGGGGGTCTCCTATGCCTCATTCTGCTTAAGGTGACCAATTGTGTAACGGGGTAATTAATACTGCTGGGGGGGCTGATAAAAATGGCAGGTTGGGGTAAAACTGGGCGGTGTTGCTGACAGAGAGCTTTAGTTGAAAAATTAAATGGGTTAAGATCTCTGCAGGGAGTTGAGTGGGTTCTGCTGAGGGACATAATTGGTTAATATGTACCTGATGGGGCTGAAAGATACAGGGAGTCATAGATACAGATATGAGGGCACCCTACCTGCTATATAAGTATTCCTACTGAACTCTAATGCCAACACCATGTATAATGCCCACAGGGTACATAGCCAGTATATACGCAGTGCCAACACCATGTATAATGCCCACAGGGCACACAGCCAGTATATACACAGTGCCAACACCATGTATAATGCCCACAGGGCACACAGCCAGTATATACGCAGTGCCAACACCATGTATAATGCCCACAGGGCACAGCCAGTATATACGCAGTGTAAACACCATGTATAATGCCCACAGGGCACACAGCCAGTATATACGCAGTGCCAATACCATGTATAATGCCCACAGGGCACACAGCCAGTATATACGCAGTGCCAACACCATGTATAATGCCCACAGGGCACACAGCCAGTATATACGCAGTGTAAAAACCATGTATAATGCCCACAGGGCACACAGCCAGTATATACGCAGTGCCAACACCATGTATAATGCCCACAGGGCACACAGCCAGTATATACGCAGTGCCAACACCATGTATAATGCCCACAGGTAACACAGCCAGTATATACGCAGTGCCAACACCATGTATAATGCCTAGTGTGCCATAGTTATTGGGCTGGGGGGCTGTTTGTGCCTCTGGGTACTGGAATGCCAGGGGGCTGTAAGGTGCCACAGGACAGTCACTATTTATTAGGGCGGGTGGGCTGTTTGTGCCTCTGGTACTGGAATGCCAGGGGGCTGTAAGTGCCACAGACAGTCACTATTTATTGGGCTGGGGGGGCTGTTTGTGCCTCTGGGTACTGGGAATGCCAGGGGGGCTTAAGTGCCACAGACAGTCACATATTATTGGGCTGGGGGGCTGTTTGTGCCTCTGGGTACTGGGAATGCCAGGGGGCTTTAAGGTGCCACAGACAGTCACTATTTATTGGGCTGGGGCTGTTTGTGTCCTCTGCGGTACTGGGTAATGCCAGGGGGCTGTAAGGTGCCACAGACAGTCACTATTTATTGGGCTGGGGGTGCTGTTTGTGCCTCTGGGTACTGGGAATGCCAGGGGGGCTGTAAGTGCCACAGACAGTCACTATTTATTGGGCTGGGGGGCTGTTTGTTCCTGGGTACTGGGAATGCCAGGGGGGCTGTAAGGTGCCACAGACAGTCACTATTTATGGCTGGGGGGCTGTTGTGCCTCTGAGTACTGGAATGCCAGGGGGCTGTAAGGTGCACAGACGTCACTATTTATTGGGCTGGGGGGGCTGTTTGTGCCTCTGGGTACTGGGAATGCCAGGGGGCTGTAAGGTGCCACAGACAGTCACTATTTATTGGGCTGGGGGGCTGTTGTGCCTCTGAGTACTGGGAATGCCAGGGGGGCTGTAAGGTGCTACAGACAGTTACTAAGTTATTGGGCTGGGGGGGCTGTTTGTGCCTCTGGTACTGGGAATGCCAGGGGGCTGTAAGGAGAAGAGAAAAAGACAGACAAACATAGTGACAGTTACACATTAACTATAAACCCGTGAGAATGAGGAATGAATGGATTTCGGGAGTTTTATCAGGAGTCAGAACCAGCAGTGCAGATTAGAAATATGAATATTTTGTGCCATCTCTATACACCTTATAGAGTGCTTGTAGAACTATTTTTATCTGTATTAAAAAAAGATAAAGATTGAGAACGGAAGACAAAGAGTTCAGGATGAGAGATTGAGGATGGATGTGTTTTTTTCCTCTAACCTAAGAGGCTTTTTGGGTACAGGGACCCCTTATCTCATAATAATGAACCCCTACTGTTAACGATAAGGATATTAGCAGTCACTGAGGGGTTCTTGCCCATATAAAAGCACAAGGCTTGGCAGCTGAGTTATACAGGGAACTTTGAGTATCACTCATGTATTATAAGGGATAATGTACCCCCTACTGTAAATGATAAGGATATTAGCAGCTACTGAGGGGTTCTTGCCATTAAAGGCACAAGGCTGGCAGGCTGAGTTATACAGGAGACACTGAGTATCATCTCATGTATTATAAGGGATAATGTACCCCCTACTGTAAATGATAAAGGATATTAGAAGGTACTGAGGTTCTGAGCCATATAAAGGCACAAGGCTCAGGCTGATTATACAGGGAACTCTGAGTATCACTCATGTATTATAAAGGATAATGTACCCCCTACTGTTAAATGATAAGGATATTAGCAGACACTGAGAGTTCTGTGACATATAAAGGCACAAGGCTGCAGGCTGAGTTATACAGGAACTCTGAGTATCACTCATGTATTATAAGGGATAATGTACCCCCTACTGTAAATGATAAGGATATTAGAAGTACTGAGGTTCTGTGCCCATATAAAGGCACAAGGCTGCAGCTGAGTTATACAGGGAACTCTGAGTATCACTCATGTATTATAAGGATAATGTACCCCCTACTGTAAATGATAAGGATATTAGCAGTCACTGAGGGGTTCTGTGCCCATATAAAGGCACAAGGCTGCAGGCTGAGTTATACAGGGAACTCTGAGTATCACTCATGTATTATAAGGGATAATGTACCCCCTACTGTAAATGATAAGGATATTAGCAGTCACTGAGGGGTTCTGTGCCCATATAAAGGCACAAGGCTGCAGGCTGAGTTATACAGGGAACTCTGAGTATCACTCATGTATTATAAGGGATAATGTACCCCCTACTGTAAATGATAAGGATATTAGCAGACACTGAGGGTTCTGTGCCCATTAAAGGCACAAGGCTGCAGGCTGAGTTATACAGGGTGTGGTTTTAAAAGGGGAATGGTCAAAACTGGCTTCCATTATCGGCCTCCACCATGTATGTATATCTTTATTTATAAAGCGCTACTTATGTACGCAGCGCTGTACAGTAGAATACATTAATACAAACAGGTTGTTTATAAGATAATAGATAAATACAAAGTATAATAATACATACAGATAAATACAGCAGAAATAAAGTTAAGAGTCGAGGACACAAGAGGAAGGAGGTCCCTGACCCGTAGAGCTTACAATCTATATAGGCCAGAAAAATTCCAGTCCTCCGGTACCACAGAAGTTGGACAGCACTGAGTTACTGAGAGCTGTGCAGGTAATACAAAATAAGAATACACAGGAAGTGCAACCCCATCCCTCCCATCTTTGCTTCACCACTAACAGCAGTGAGGATTGGATACACTGGGAGCTGAAGTCTGAACTTCCTCCCGGTCCATCCAATCCCCACACGGCTTGTCCGGGACTTAAACTTTGATGAAAAACCCAGCAGGACAGAGAGCTGTGCAGGGGAAAGAAGATGCAGGGATTCCTGTCAGAGGGAACATGTATGTAAGGGGGAAGGGAGGGGGGAGTGAGGGGCACAGAGAAGGGGAAACAGGAGAGACTGGCACCTTTAGTGGGTACATGGAGGGGCATATGCCATATGTCCCCCCCCCACCAAGTAAAAACACCTGCTCCTGCCTTTGTGGCTCCCCAAGTCACCCTGGGGGCAATAGACTGACACAGGCCTGTGAGGGGCAATGCAGCCGCCACGCTGCCAGGCTCTTACTAACGGGGAGGCCATGTTGGGGCTAGTTGCTGGGGGGCAGATAAAGCCCCTCCCTACTGCTGTTACTGCCAGGGCTCTTACGGAACTCACTGATGCACCAACGCAGGGAACCTATGTGCCCCCCTAACCCTGCCTGTGATCTGCATCCTGTGCCCTCACTACTACTCAGTATGGGGGGGCTTAATGTTATCTCCCCCCCCAACCCCCATCTGCCATTTTACCCATACCCGCACATACTCATACCCCACATACCCCCAAGGCATGGAGTTACATTGGCTTTAAATTTAGAATGAGATTAAAAAAATAGCAAATAATTCCCCCTTGCCATTTAACATTTTATTCTTGAACCAACAAAAAAGCACCAATAAGGCCTAATAGGAGCTAAGCAGGGTTTCTCCTACTTGGGTGCTATTCTCCTGCCTACCACAAGGTGGGGCTACTGAGAACATTGGCAGCACGAAAGATTTCTGAGCCCTTTCTGAACTCTATCATGCTGAGATCTTCAGGCAAACCTTAAGGCAGCCTTCAGGAGACCTGATTTTTTGAAGGGTAATAGGATCTGGGGTTTCAAAGATCATTTTCTTTCATTGTATTTAATTAATTTGGCGATAAGGTTCTCGCTGCTTCTCACAGTGTGTATTTAATGTATTTTGTGAGAAGTTAATGAAGTTCTTATTGCCCATTTTCCAGGGATCGTACCGGCAAGTGTGGAGTTAATGGAGCAGTACATCAGGGTAGGGGCCCATTTCTGGCCAGACTATAGGGTGCGGGCACATACCATGAGCAGGAGAGGAGGAGGATCAGAGAGGAGCTGCAGCAGGTGAGTATGGAGAGGAATTCATCTAGATTAACCCTTAGCAGTGTGTTTGCTCCCTGCTGTGTCTCATAAGCCCCTCTGCCTCTGTCCCCTACCAACTCCCTGGTAAGGGTTATGGAC